>NC_073693.1:319702563-320002563 GCF_029784155.1 Uranotaenia lowii
CAATTTTGTCAATTTTGTCAATTTTGTCAATTTTGTCAATTTTGTCTCAATTTTAGTCAATTTTGTCAATTTTTGTCAATTTTGTCAATTTTGTCAATTTTGTCAATTTTTGTCAATTTTGTCAATTTTGTCAATTTTGTCAATTTTGTCAATTTTGTCAATTTTGTCAATTTTGTCAATTTTGTCAATTTTGTCAATTTTGTCAATTTTGTCAATTTTTGTCAATTTTGTCAATTTTGTCAATTTTGTCAATTTTGTCAATTTTGTCAATTTTGTCAATTTTTGTCAATTTTGTCAATTTTGTCAATTTTGTCAATTTTGTCAATTTTGTCAATTTTGTCAATTTTGTCAATTTGTCAATTTTGTCAATTTTGTCAATTTTGTCAATTTTGTCAATTTTGTCAATTTTGTCAATTTTGTCAATTTTGTCAATTTTGTCAATTTTGTCAATTTTGTCAATTTTGTCAATTTTGTCAATTTTGTCAATTTTGTCAATTTTGTCAATTTTGTCAATTTTGTCAATTTTGTCAATTTTGTCAATTTTGTCAATTTGTCATTTGTCAATTTTGTCAATTTTGTCAATTTTGTCAATTTTGTCAATTTTGTCAATTTTGTCAATTTTGTCAATTTTGTCAATTTTGTCAATTTTGTCAATTTTGTCAATTTTGTCAATTTTGTCAATTTTGTCAATTTTGTCAATTTTGTCAATTTTGTCAATTTTGTCAATTTTTGTCAATTTTGTCAATTTTGTCAATTTTGTCAATTTTGTCAATTTTGTCAATTTTGTCAATTTTGTCAATTTTGTCAATTTTGTCAATTTTGTCAATTTTGTCAATTTTAATTTGTCAATTTTGTCAATTTTGTCAATTTTGTCAATTTTGTCAATTTTGTCAATTTTGTCAATTTTGTCAATTTTGTCAATTTTGTCAATTTTGTCAATTTTGTCAATTTTGTCATTTTGTCAATTTTGTCAATTTTGTCAATTTTGTCAATTTTGTCAATTTTGTCAATTTTGTCAATTTTGTCAATTTTCATTTGTCAATTTTGTCAATTTTGTCAATTTTGTCAATTTTGTCAATTTTGTCAATTTTGTCAATTTTGTCAATTTTGTCATTTTGTCAATTTTGTCAATTTTGTCAATTTTGTCAATTTTGTCAATTTGTCAATTTTGTCAATTTTGTCAATTTTGTCAATTTTGTCAATTTTGTCAATTTTGTCAATTTTGTCAATTTGTCAATTTTGTCAATTTTGTCAATTTTGTCAATTTTGTCAATTTTGTCAATTTTGTCAATTTTGTCAATTTTGTCAATTTTGTCAATTTTGTCAATTTTGTCAATTTTTGTCAATTTTGTCAATTTTGTCAATTTTGTCAATTTTGTCAATTTTGTCAATTTTGTCAATTTTGTCAATTTTGTCAATTTTGTCATTTTGTCAATTTTGTCAATTTTGTCAATTTGTCAATTTTGTCAATTTTGTCAATTTTGTCAATTTTGTCAATTTTGTCAATTTTGTCAATTTTGTCAATTTTGTCAATTTTGTCAATTTGTCAATTTTGTCAATTTTGTCAATTTTGTCAATTTTGTCATTTTGTCAATTTTGTCAATTTTGTCAATTTTGTCAATTTGTCAATTTTGTCAATTTTGTCAATTTTGTCAATTTTGTCAATTTTGTCAATTTTGTCAATTTTGTCAATTTTGTCAATTTTGTCAATTTTGTCAATTTTGTCAATTTTGTCAATTTTGTCAATTTTGTCAATTTTGTCAATTTTGTCAATTTTGTCAATTTTGTCAATTTGTCAATTTTGTCAATTTTGTCAATTTTGTCAATTTTGTCAATTTTGTCAATTTTGTCAATTTGTCAATTTTGTCAATTTGTCAATTTTGTCAATTTTGTCAATTTTGTCAATTTTTGTCAATTTTGTCAATTTTGTCAATTTTGTCAATTTTGTCAATTTTGTCAATTTTGTCAATTTTGTCAATTTTGTCAATTTTGTCAATTTTGTCAATTTTGTCAATTTTGTCTCAATTTGTCAATTTTGTCAATTTTGTCAATTTTGTCAATTTTGTCAATTTTGTCAATTTTGTCAATTTTGTCAATTTGTCAATTTTGTCAATTTTGTCAATTTTGTCAATTTTGTCAATTTTGTCAATTTTGTCAATTTTGTCAATTTTGTCATTTTGTCAATTTTGTCAATTATTTGTCAATTTTGTCAATTTTGTCAATTTTGTCAATTTTGTCAATTTTGTCAATTTTGTCAATTTTGTCAATTTTGTCAATTTTGTCAATTTTGTCATTTGTCAATTTTGTCAATTTTGTCAATTTTGTCAATTTTGTCAATTTTGTCAATTTTGTCAATTTTGTCAATTTTTGTCAATTTTGTCAATTTTGTCAATTTTGTCAATTTGTCATTGTCAATTTTGTCAATTTTGTCAATTTTGTCAATTTTGTCAATTTGTCAATTTTGTCAATTTTGTCAATTTTGTCAATTTTGTCAATTTTGTCAATTTTGTCAATTTTGTCAATTTTGTCAATTTGTCAATTTTGTCAATTTGTCAATTTTGTCAATTTTGTCAATTTTGTCAATTTTGTCAATTTTGTCAATTTTGTCAATTTTGTCAATTTTGTCAATTTTGGTCAATTTTGTCAATTTTGTCAATTTTGTCAATTTTGTCAATTTTGTCAATTTTGTCAATTTGTCAATTTTGTCAATTTTGTCAATTTTGTCAATTTTGTCAATTTTGTCAATTTTGTCAATTTTTACAGTTTTGGCAATTTTGACAATTTTGACAAATTTGAGAATTTTGACAATTTTGCCTATTTTGACAATTTTAACAATTTTGACTATTTTGACAATTTTGGCAATTTTGACAATTTTGGCTTTTTTGACAATTTTGACAAAATGTATCCTGAAAAAGTCAAATTAAAATAAAAAATAAAAAATAACCCACCTTTGATTTTTCCACAACGTTTCGCCAAGCCGCACCAGAAAGCAACTTCCAAACGTAACCGACAGCTACGCGAAATTAATAGGAAAGTTTTAATTGAAAAAAGTTTTCATTTGGGGTTGTTCTTCTCTGGCCTTCCCGAAAAATGTTGGGGCTCTCTTCTGTCTGGGGAGATTTTACTGAACCACTAACAGTAAACCGCCACAAATCAACCCGAGCCAAGCACTTCAAACGGAACCGGGTGAATTCCATCGGACGACGGACGTGGGGAAGCAGTCTCGGTTCCATCCACCAAACTGACCGCAATGGGCAAACAATCCGGAAAAATTCTTCCCGTGGAGAGGGAGTGGTTTTTGAATACCCCTTCTTCTTTTCAAGCGACCATTTTCCACACTTCACCTGATTTTTCCTCCATCGCCGCTTTGGGAGGAAATTGAATCGCAGCCAGGTAAGTAACTGTAACGGCTTTTGGGTGGCCAGGTGATTAGCACCAATCCGACCAATTTGGCCGTTTCCGGAACGAAAAAACGAGAATAGGTTGTTGCTTTTTCGGGGAGATCGCTTTCGGTTCGACTGGATGGGCTTTTGTTTTTGCTTATTTTTGTTTATAGTTGCTGTTTGGCAGCAACAGCAGCTCCGAAATTGGCATTTTCATCTGCATTCTAATTGAAAATTTCCGCTGATCCCCGACTTTAAAATGGCGGGGCGAAAAATTGACCGAAAGTTTACCCATTGACTTGAGGCTGCTCTCGTAGTTTGTGGTGCGGTAATAATTGAAAAATTGAAACAATTGAATATGCAATCGGGTTTCCGATTATTTCGTTAAATTGAAAAAGGTATCAATTTGGAAACAAACTTATTCGTTCAGTCCGACCTGGCAACCTTTTCAAACAAACGAAACGATCTGCTTGTGTGAGTTACAGTTGGGTTAACGGTACTCTCACTGATTTTCTAATAAGTAAACATTTCAAATATGTAAAAATAATAAAAAAAAACAAATTAATTTTTCCAATTTCTCAAGTTGTTTCCATCTCTTTTTTATTGAAAATTATAAATTTACTAAGGATAATGTATTTTTCCAGTTGTTCACCCTTTCCAGCAGTTTTATTCTTGAAAAAAAAGGTAATGGGATCCTCAAATTCCAATAAATTAAGTCTTTAGTACACTCGAAATAAAGTTTGCAAAATTGTAATGCTTATCGAAGCTAGCTGTGTGCCAAAAATGCGCTGAAATGTGTATTGCGACAAAGATGATATGTTTACTTTCTTGTCACTTGCATAAGAACTCGAGCTCTCGGGCAAAATAATTCAGGACCACTAAATACAAACATTCGAGCGAAACAAGAATAATAATTTACGAAATTTTCATCCTATTGGATAATTCATCCCAAAAATAAGAAAACAAAAAAAAATGCCGTCGGTAAGAATCGAACTTACAACCATTTTCTCCCGTCATCGTGCCCTTCCTACAGCTTAACCAGTGTGCCAACTGATGCAGATGGAAGACGAGGGTTAGTTTTCATAGTGTTTCTGCATGGTTCATCACCTGTCTGGCGTTTGGCCGGGGGTTTGCCAGTATTTTCCTACGATGATAAAGGCAATTAGAAAAGAGAAACTGATTTTTTTGCTCTCCTACTGCCTGCTTACAAACACACTCACAAAATAACGGCATCTTTTCGTCCCTGAAGAATATTCAATAAGGATCGAAACGTTGGAAACGTTAATCAATTCGTCGTTTTTGCTAAAAACAAGACTGTAAGCCGAAAAAACTCCCCGAAAAAAACATATTTCCAGTCGAATTTTCTACCACAAAAATAAAGTTTCATTTGTAATGTCGCAAAACTTTTTCTCCTTTTAAGTAGCTTTTCATACAAGGTAAGTTGCCATGCTTTATTAGTTTATTGATTTTGTAACTGAAATTTTTTTGAAAGGCTAAAGAACCTAATGAAAGACTATTAAATTAGTTATTTTGGTATTTTGCAAAACCAGCGCTATATGATCTATATCCACTTAAAAAATATAGTGAAATTGATAAGTCAGTAAGTATGTATGATGTTTTCAAAAGCAGATAATCCAGATTTGAATTAAACTAGACATTAGATTCCGATATGAAAACTAAAAAAATAAACAAAATTTTTATTTTCAACACAATGTAAGAATAATTCAATCAATTCAGTTGAAAACTATCCTTCAATTAAACAACCTAGTATTATTTTAAAAATTTAAAATTGTAACATATATTTCACGTATCGAGATAGGTTTTATTATTCAAGTACAATATTTTGAGTTGAAAATTAGTTCGATATTAGTACGAGAATTCAAATTGTTGGTATTAGAAAGTACAATATGCAAAAAGTATGCATTAAAATTAGGTACGTTTTTATATGGACACAAGAAAATCTCTTAATAAAAAGATTATTTTCTTTATTATTGATAATATTAACACTAAACGTACCGGAGGCGGTCAAATGACGGTTTTTGAACTTTAAACGATGATTACGCCTTATATAATTGTTTTTTTTTTCGCAAATTTAACGACAGGACTATTTTTGTTTTTGAAATGCAAGTATTTTTGCGTTTTTAAATTTTTTTTAAGTGTTACGGTTTTCGAATAACGTATGTGGTATACCTATTCATACCGCGAGCGGTCAAATGACGGCAAACACCGTTTTCGCTAAAACTTCCTTGTTTCTCAACCGATTTCTACCAAATTTATAGTTTTGAAAAGCTTATAATTCGACTCAAATATGTTTCTCTGACAATTTTCAGCTACAATCAATAACTCTAAAGTTATTTACAGTACAAGAAAAATTTTATGAAAAACATGCTTCAAGAAAAAGGTTGTAAATCAGTTATTAAGCGCTCGAAAAAAATTTCACTTAGTGCCTGAGAAAGCTGAAATTAGAAGTTATATGTTGCACATATGGAAATTTTTTTTAAAAATTTTCTAAGATCATGGCCACAAAAAATGTAAAAAAGTTGTGTAAAACCCGTACTTTTCAATCAATCAACCGCCAAAGCTGTTCCTGTTACAGTAGAAAATTTTGAAAAAGTGAATTGAAAAGTAGACGTAATTTGTCACATTTTGGCATCTTTAGATTTTTGAAATACGAAGTACATAAGTTATGACGACTTTTCAAAGGTAGCTGTTTTTCGAACTTTTTATCAATTTGGATTTTCTAAGACAATTCCTACACCTAAGCTCAGCTTTGCACTGGATTTTGAGTACGTTAACGTAAGGTTTAGGCAATAAAATTATATGCAAAAGAAAGTAAATTTTATACCGGTTCTAGTTGGCGGTGCAATGCTTGACAAAAATATAATAAATAAAACAGTGAACTAGTTTCTGAATTTTGAGAAGTCAGCACAAATTCTTGCTTGGCAGACGGGCGCAGTGGGTGGTAATATTTCAAAGCTATTTTGCACACGAAGACGGGTGAAAAGAAACGAAAAAACAAACAAGCATTAGCTCAAATTTTCTAGTTTTACTTTCAGAAATATGTTTATTATATTTTTGTAAAGCATTGCACCGCCAATGCAGTTACATCACTAGAACCGGCATGAAATTTGCTTTCTTTTGCATATAGTTTTATTGCCTAAACTATACGTTAACGTACTCAAAATCCAGTGCAAAGCTGAATTTGGGTGTAGGGATTGTCTCAGAAAATCCAGATTCATAAAAAGTTCGCAAAACAACTACCTTTGAAAAGCCGTCAAAAATTATGTATTTAGTATTTTAAAAATCTAAAGATGCCAAAATGTGACAAATTACGTCTACTTTTCAATTCACTTTTTCAAAATTTTCTACTGTAACAGGAACAGCTTTGGCAGTTGATTGATTGAAAAGTACGGGTTTTACACAACTTATTTTCATTTTTTTGTGGCCATGATCTTAGAAAATTCAAAAAAAAAATTCCATATTTGCAACATATAGCTTCTAACTTCAGCTTGCTCAGGCACTAAGTGAAATTTTTTTCGAGCACTTAATAACTGATTTACAACCTTTGTCCTGAAGCATGTTTTTTCATAAAATTTTTCTTGTACTGTAAATAACTTTAAAGTTATTGATTGTAGCTGAAAATTGTCAGAGAAACATATTTGAGTCGAATTATAAGCTTTTCAAAACTATAAATTTGGTAGAAATCGGTTGAGAAACAAGGGAGTTTTAGCGAAAACGGTGTTTGCCGCCATTTGACCGCTCGCGGTATGAATAGGTATATACAAAGTGTCGGTATGTTTAGTGTTAATAATATTAACTTTTTAGCAATTTTTTTTATACAGGTTGACTTCAATATCGATAATTCGATAAAAAATAGATAATAAAAAACTCATATCGTTTATGAAAATGCAAGGAATTGTTTTTAAAAACATTTATTATTGATATGAATAACATTGCGAATATAATTCATCACTCCAATGTTCATGCTTGGAAACATAGAATGAAAACCGAACAACTTGAAATGAACCAAGGCCGTGCGAACGGGGGGGGGGAGTACGGTTTAAGGGTTCACCCCCCCCCCCCCATGGAGATTTTTTTAAAGTAAAATTTTTCGTTCAAGAAAGGAATTTACCATAGTAATGGGAAATTACTTGATTCCAAAAAGGCGTTTTAAAATAAGTGTTGATTATCATTTTAGAAAATTTTCTCGCTTCCTGCGGAATCTACTCATGCATCGCTTAACGCCTAAGAAAGACATTTTATTCTATGACGTCTCCAAATTAAAAAAAAATTGAATTGTAAATTTCAGTTTGCAATTCAATAGGCCTATTGTATTGAAACTCTAATCTTGATACAAAAATGGGTTTAATCCTGACGATAGTCAACAGAAATAGCCAAAAAACTAAAACCTCGACTCAACTACTAATCACTTTAATTTAAAAAAAACGTCACAACAAATTTTCTGCTAGTTATAAATATTCTTCAAGAAACAAATTATAGCTTGGCAAGGCAACAAAATTCACATTTTTCCAAGATGCAATGAATTTTAGAGCTTATTTTTATTGAATTTTGTGCCCTGAATCAAAATATGCAATTAGTTATTTTTCTATTAGTTTTTGTTTTTTTTAACTTTTAAAAATATGTCAAAATCTTTCAAGAACACTTGAAGCTTATCCGATAAAAAATTACAAAATAAAATTTTTAATTCAAATAAACACCTTTATTTTAAATATTTTTAAATTACCACCATTACCCAAAACCGCAAGTTAATTTGACTAATGCGAAAAAATTATAAGTTTTCTATTTGATTACGTTTCCCCATTCTGTTAGATAAGAAAATTTCAACAATGTTTTTAAATAAGTTCCAACTTAAATTTAATCATCGATATTTTTCAGGTAAAAATTAGAGCATTTTTCAGGCTTCAATAGAAAGGTTTGATTAAATAAAACCTTTTTCAAATTCTGTTTTCAGTAATGTCAGCAATACTTCTTATGATATCTTTCAAATTATTAAAAACTGTTGAATTTAATTTTTTTAGATCATTTACCATCATCATGATCAAAATATTTTTTCTTAATTAAATTAAATACAGAACCATTTTTTCCTTTCACGTATTTGTTAGTTCATCAGTTTTCATTGATTGATTTCATTCAACACTGTTTCATCTTTAAAGTTATGAACTCTATATAACCAAAACTCAAGGCAACTCAATTCTTAAAATAGTAAGAAGTTTTTATTGAACTTTTTTTTCTAAAACACTTATCTTTTTCATTTTTATAATTTATTTGTATTTTCAAATAAATTAAACGAATTTTGTAGAATAGTTTTTTAAATTTTCAAATAAATTGATCGCATGCTATGACAAACAATATAATTTATAGAAATATTTTATTATAAGTTGGACTTTATTTGTTAATTATGAATTTTTGTTTACTGAAAACATGATCTCGTTTAGATTTTGAAAAGAAACACACAGTTTCGAAACCTTTGTCCTTGTCAGGACCCAATATTTGAATTTGAACCAAAAAAATGTTCAGAGCTTGAAATTTTAAACTTTTTAATCTGTACTTGAAAGTTGATATACGTTCCCTTATTTTTATTATTTTCAATAATTTTTTTCTAAATTTATTAAGATTTTTAATGTTAATCTATGAGAGTTTCAAAAATGATTATAATAAGCAATTTTAAAGCAAAATTTTAATGCTTTCAAGTACTTTATTCTTTCAATATTTACAAGCAAATATGAATTTCAATAAATTTTAATACTATTTTCATGACTTTTTTTTTGTAGCGGCCCACCACACTCCCCCACACCAAAAGGCTCAATTGAGCCCCCTGGAAATGGACGCTACTGTTCTCAGCACGTCTGGCAGCAAAACAAAGAAACTTCAACGCGAACAAAATTTTAATCATGCTGAGAACACAAAAGTTTATTATTTACTGCGAGGAAATGTATGCTATAACTAAACAAGATTTCGATAAGGATCTCAATGGAAGAAAATTTCCTTTAAAGAGATCCATTTCTTTTTTTAAATAATGTTAACTAATCAAATATTATGCTAGATTTACTTAAGTTTACTTATTAATAGTTAAAAGTACGACAAAAGAAAACTACGATGCTACAAAAACATACAAAAATTGATTAAAAAAACTGGTTGTTGATCGACTTTTTTAACGATTCAATTTTTCTTTTAATAACTGTACTACTTTGACTTTAAACATGGAACGGTTGTTGATGGTCTTTATTTCAGTAGGTAAAGCGTTGTATATTGTAGGTCCTATAAAAGAAAGGTCCCAAAGAAAGGAGACCTAACAGAGTGCGGTAACTGGCGTGGCATAACTTTGATCTGTACAACCCTTAAAGTACTCTGCAAAGTGATCCTGAACAGGATCCAGGAGAAAATCGACGCTACACTCCGACGGCAACAAGCTGGATTCCGATCCGGACGATCATGTGTGGACCACATCACAACGCTACGAATAATACTGGAACAAATCAACGAATTCCAGGACTCTCTTCTGCTGGTGTTCGTTGATTTCGAAAAAGCATTTGACCGACTGAACCACGAAAACATCTGGGCTGCTCTTAGACGACGAGGGGTCCCAGAGAAACTAGTCCATCTCATCGAAGCACAATACGAGGCATTTTCGTGCAAGGTCTTGCACGACGGTGTCTTGTCCGAACCAATCCCGGTGACTGCTGGAGTGAGACAAGGATGTATTTTGTCACCGCTGCTTTTTCTCATCGTAATGGATGAGATCTTGACTGGATCGATTGACTGTAGACCAAACCGAGGATTGCCGTGGAATCCTTCAACCATGGAGCAACTGAACGACCTTGACCTGGCTGACGATATTGTTTTGCTCGCCCAAACACAACAGGACATGCAGAGCAAACTCGACGACCTCACCGAAAGCTCCAAGGCAGCAGGTCTCAAAGTCAATGTCGGAAAGACCAAGTCGATGGAGATCAATACAGAAAATCGTTCCAATTTCGTGGTAGCTGGACAACAGGTTGAGACAGTGCAGTGCTTCCAGTATCTTGGTAGCCAGATTACGCCTGATGGTGGTACCAAGAAGGACATCGAAACCCGGATCAGAAAAGCCCGATTTGCGTTTGCGAGTCTCCGAAACATCTGGCGGTCACGCCAGATCTCTCTACGAACTAAGATCCGAATCTTCAACTCAAACGTCAAATCCGTATTGCTGTACGGGTGTGAAACTTGGTGCACATATGCGGTGACGACGCGAAAACTGCAAGTTTTTGTGAATCGCTGCCTGCGGAACATCATCCGCGCTTGGTGGCCTGGCAACTGGATCTCAAACGTTGAACTTCATCGCCGGTGTCATCAAAAGGCGCTAGAAATCGAGATTCGGGAACGTAAGTGGAGATGGATTGGGCACACGCTGCGAAGAGATGAAAACGAGATTTGCAGAGAGGCGCTTGACTGGAATCCAGTTGGGCATCGAAGAAGAGGCAGGCCCAAACTGTGGCGGCGAAGTCTAGCCGCTGAAATCCGCACAGTTGACGAGAACCTTGGCTGGCAGCAAGTGAAGACGCTGGCTCCGGATCGCCAGCAGTGGAGATCTTTTATCTCAGCCCTATGCGCCGGTTAATCGGCGCTGGACCCTTAGGTAGGTAGGTATAAAAGAAATTCTTTTTTGCCCTAAAGATGTCATGGATCGGCTTCGTTGAAAGTAATTACTTTGGCGGGTATTGTGGGTTCTTAATCCCGTAGTGAAATTAAGGTCTTAAAAATTAAGACTTATAGGATTAGTTGTGATATTGTTATTATTACTAGCTAAATTTGAATTTCGTCCATTCATTTGGCCTTTGCAGAAAACTGATGGCTTGGTTGGTACATTAAAGGCAGAGAGCGCAGATTGTCAAGGGTGATGCTACGAAAAATTTGTTTCTGATTCGTCCTCCGGTAGAAAGCCGGATTGGCACAAGGAGCACAGATTTTAAAGCCTGCTGCTATGAACAAAATTGTAACCGATCCAGCCCCTAGAAAAAGACGAAATACCATAGCAAGCGCAGGTTTCTAAGGTTGCTGCTACTGGTTGTTTTGATTTGGCTTTCTGGTGGAAAAAAACGTAATGGCTTTGGAAGCGCTAGTTTGCTTCGACGGAATTGGCTTAGAAAGTGCTGATTTTTAAGGCTGCTGCTGATTGTTTGTGTTGATTTTACCTTCCTCTGGAAAAAGACGGAATGGCTTAAGAAGCGCAGATTTTTATGGCTCCTGCCGATATTTGTTTTCGGTTTGGCCTTCCGGTGGAAACAAAACAGAATTCGCTAAGGAAGTGCAGATTTCTAAGGCTGTTGCTTCTGATTGTTTGTTTTGATTTAGCCTTCGGGTAGAAAAAATTGAAATTGGCTTAGGAAGCTCAGATTTTTAAGGGAGCTTCTGCTGATTGTTTATTTTGATTGGACTTCCGGTGGAGAAAGGACGGAGTTGGCTTAGGAAGCATGGATTTTAAGGCTATTGCTGCTAATTGTTTGTTTTCCTACTTTGAACCTTCTGTTCCTGTTTTGGTACTGATCTGGTACCCTTTATTGGACCTAGATCTAAAATACCTATAAAAAGATGTATATTTCAAAAAAACATCAACAAATGATTTAAATATTCAATTTTCTATCAAAAATTTTCTAAACAGAAACATTAAAAGTGGAAGTGTACAATTTCATCAGTTTGAACACACATTTGCTTATTACAACAAGTAAATTTTTACAAAAAAAAATACTCTTGGAAGCTATTTTCTTCAAACATTCAATATCGAGATACAAAAGTCGTTAGCTGAATACTATCAACGAAATCACAGCTAGTCAAATAAGTTGCCATCGATTGCTGAAATCTCTTGAACAAATATAAAATGCTTGAATGCTGACCAGGTGAAAGGAAGTTTCTCATCATTGTTGTTGCCGTTGACCCAGAAGGTGCTTGTCAAACTGAATGGTGACTCTTCGTGTGTGTCGCATTTTTGGACACTTTGAGTGACCCATTATTATTGGCAACTGAAGTACCCCTAGCCCTACTTCATCTGAACCCTCCTCGATGCTGCGAAAAAAACAGCTCAAGTGGATTCTTCAATTTCTTAGGACGTCCCTCAGGTATCAGATAGGGTAACAATCTACCTTAGGTTTCGAGCGTGATCAGTTGGTTTGCAAGGCGACTAAATCTTGATTACATCAATGCACTTGGGGGACGCCCTCTCAACTAATCGCTGATGACTATCGCACTTTGCTGCGTTCGTTGAGCATCATGGCTAGATTTGTTGAGCCTTCAAGCTATTGGCTCGGTCTCACGCCATTCATGATAGACAGCCAGTGCAACCAATGCCCGGGAGCATAGGTTTTTAATTTTTAGGCCCCCATGAGTTATGCATGCAAAAGGACTGGAAACTGGACCTAAATGAGCCGGAGAAGGGTGCCAGGGTCCAGTTATTTCAATTTTCCTAAGCCTGATCCGGTACCGGAGGCCTTCTTAATTCAATAAACACGAAGCTCCACAAGAAGTCCACTTGTTTTGCGTGAAAAAATGTGAGAAGATCAACCAGGTTCAGGTCGAGTTTGATCGACTAGTCAGTGCACGCGTCCAGCCATAAATCCTCATCATGTCATAAATTATTGAGTTTGATTGAGGCACCTGCCTATTAGTATTCAACCGTTTACGCTTCGTTGCGTCGAGTGACGAAATTTTTGTAATTTACCTTGATTTAATAAGTGCCTAAACTGATGTTTTTCTCTCAGAGAAGAGAGAATTTTGTTTGAAAATTTTGCAACAAATTGATCGAAGAATGAGCACATTTCTTGAACGATTTTTATATACATATATGTTCACAATTCGACGAGTGAAGAAGACTGTTTCCTGAAACTCTTGCATTCCAAGCTATGTTTTGACACAAACATTTTCAAACCACCCATACTTTCAAACCATCGAAAGTGAATGACGTTCCACTACAATGTTTAGTAATTTGCATTGATTTGTAATTATTTATGATCCATCCCGGGTCTTTATTTTGATAAATGACCCTATTAGGCGTCAATCACCACAAACCGTTCGTTTCGAGCAGAGGATGATTTCCTAACCGGTTTTGTTGCAACGAAGAGCTAATCGTACTGAGCCAAAGGAGGTTAAAATTTTCTTCAAGTTGATAGCCACAAAGATTTAGTAGTGCCGTAATAGACCGGAGTAAGTGACAAATTCCACTCCATTTGGAGACAACCGGAAAACAGAACGAGCTTCAATTAGTGTTACAACACTGGAGTAATCTGACTGACTGCGCCAGCCTGAAGTCAAGTTAACGGTCGAATAGTTTACTTTCGGAACGTTTCATTGCTGCTCATATCTGGCACCATAAATCTCCACTTTTATTGGCGTTAATTTGGGTAATGCGTGTGAGAGGTTACTGAGCGTAAAACGACACCGGTTATTGAGTAACGCTTGAGTTCAAAATTATCTTTATTATTTTCAAAAAAAAAAACTTGAGAACAAAGTTTTTAACTCAGTTTTGGTTGAAATGAGAACAAAGCTCAAAAAGTAAAATTTCATGAAAGTTGAACAACCAGACATAATAAAATTGAATACGAATTTTGAACTAAGAAAAATTTATTTGTTAATATGTCAAATACAAAAGATATAAATATATAAATATTCAATCCCAACAAGGTCGTGCGAAAGAGAAGAGGGGGGGGTTAACCCCCCTTCACCTTATTGATTTTTTTTCTAAATATTTTTTTTTAATTGATCGTAACAACGGGGACTTACTTGATTCCAAAAGGTATTTAAAAATAGCTGTTAACCAGGGCCGTAGGAAGAACCGAGTCATGGGGGGGGGGGGGGGGGGTGGTTTGGTGACTGATTTTTTGCTATGATTTTTATCCCAACAAATTACGAATGCAAAAAAAAAAATTTAAACCAATTATGTTTGTGTCTATATGATTATTACTTTTACAGTGCTCATTGATAGATTTCGTATTCAATCGTAACTTTAGATAAGTGGTCCTTAGCCTAAAAGGTATGCTTAATTTTTATAATGAAACCCTTAGAAACAAAATATGGAATTTGCTTCCAACGATGGTTTAAATTTTTGAATTTGTCTAAGA
Organism: Uranotaenia lowii; assembly: GCF_029784155.1. Taxonomy (NCBI): domain Eukaryota; kingdom Metazoa; phylum Arthropoda; class Insecta; order Diptera; family Culicidae; genus Uranotaenia; species Uranotaenia lowii. The sequence goes on from NC_073693.1 coordinate 319,717,055, forward strand.
GTCTGGTAGATCAAAGTTATTTGATTTGACTATAAAATAAGTTCTTCTAAGGAAAGCTTCCAATTTCTTAAAAAAAAAAACTTATTCTAAACTCAGATCAGACAAGCCCAATCTTTCAAACTCTTTTGCAAGTTCCAAGTTTCTTACCTTTGATGAAAATAAATAAAAGGGATCGTAAGAGATAAAAATAATTTCGAATCAATTTGCTTGATGGAAACTTGAACTAAAGTTATGACTTTATTTTGAAATTTGGCTTTAAAAAACTGCAATTCCTCAAATACTGCTAAACAATAAACTTAGAAAGTATAGGATTTTGTGCAGATAAATATTTTAGGTGAAGATCAGGTACATATTTCTTTAACAGCAAATTTTTTTCATAAAGAATCAAATCCATAATGAAAATTATTTAGATAATTGTTTTAAATATAGTTTGGAGTATTTAACATAAAACAAAACTTAAAAAATCACTTAAATTCTGCTTAATATTAAGGATCCTTTAAAATGATTTTTCTCGGTGATCTTTAGTAAAAATCAAGATATAGGAAGAAAAAGGATCATTAGAAAGTGCGGTGATCAAAATAAAAAAAAACTTTATATTTGTTATATTATGATGATTGAAAAACCCATTCACAAGCCTAATCTTTTTTCCGAATTTTAATCCTGAATTCTGAACCTGATTTCAAAAATTGAACTTTGAATCTGTTTCCGAGTTTCTATAAGATTTCTGAAATGTAAACAAAGACGTTTTCCAAATCTGAATTCCAGATCAAATTTTTATGAGCCAAGTTTATGAGCCCTCACTCATGAATCATTAATATAAATTCTGTGGAGCTGGTTTAATCTCAATTCATTATTTCAATTATTTATTTTTAATCTGTTTTGTGAATCTGAATAAGGATTTGAATTTCAAATGATGAATCCGAGTCAAAGTTTTCAATTTTGGATCGCCACTTAAGAGCAAGAAATGTTTAAAATTGTGTTAGGATAACGTTTTAAAACTTCGAATTTGAACATAAAACAAAATTCATCGTTTTTTCATCTTTTATCAATTATTATCAAAACATTGAAAATGCATACAATTTTCTAAAAGCATGAAATATCTTTTAGAAGAAATGCAAAACCGAATTTTATCCAGGATTTCAAAACAGCTTTTCATTCCTAATTTCTTATGATTATTCGAACTGAAAATCCAAAATCCTGAATTTGATACAGAATCAGAAATACGGAAATAAGTAGAAATACAATTTTGGTTATGGGAATATGGAACCAGAACCTCCAAAATGGGTTTAAATTAAAATTTAATATTCAGACCTGAATTTCTATGATAAGGTTCTCAGATTGCCCGGTTTTAACTGGGTTGGCCTAGATAATTGATATAAAATTTGGGAAAAGTCCGGTTCGACCCGGTTGCCCAGATTTCATTGGAAAAGCCCGGATTTTGCCTGGATTTACTCTCATTCTCATTCTTCAATCAAATTTAAAAAAAAAAAGTGTTTTAATTTGTTTATTTTTACGTCCAAAATTTTTGAAGAAACTAAAAAAAAAAATTTGTTTATTTTTACATCCAAAATTTTTGAAGAAACAAAAAAAAAAAAAAGATTCATGAAAGGTTTATTTCAAGTTTTTTTTTTAAGATTTTTGATTAGTAATTCCTGGATTTTAAGCAAAATTGCCCGGGAATTGCTCGGATTTTGGTCGACAATTTTGAAATCCAATACCCGGAGTTTGCAAGGTTTTTATATAAAACAGTCTGGATTTGTCTGGCCCGAATACGTGATGAAAAAATTCTGGCAATCTTATTCTAGGAACATGAAAAAATTTTGAGAAACTGTAGCATAAGGTTTAGTCTAGATTGTTACTCTTGAAGAACTTAGCGCTATTATGATAACTTGATTATGAATTTAAAATTTTTAGTGTAGAGTACAATACTTCGCTTTCTTTTTTGGACCCTCATGGGGGGGTGGGGGGGGGGGAGGGTTTAACCCCCAAAACCCCCATCATTCCTACGGCCATGCTGTTAACAAACATGTCAGAAAATCGGCTTGAATGGGTTTTTCTTAAAAGTGTAACTAAACAAGAACAGAGTTTGAAACAATCTATTTTAACATAAAAATTTATCCATCAAATATTTATTTTATGCATCGACAAATTGGAGTACATGTAATAGGCGTTTACTTCTCACGATGGTCAACAGGATAAGAAAAAAAAAATCTAAATTCTAATTTCCTCTAAAAATTGTTAATTAAATATTTCGTTAAGGGGGAGGGTCTAACACTTTCAAAAAATCGATTTTTATATTTTTTTATTTTCTTATTGTAAAACATTTCAAGAATGTTGTGTAAAATTTTCAAGTCAATTGAAGCAAAACTGTAGAAGTTATAGGCCTTTATCTCCTCCTATCTAATATTTACTGCAAAAAAGTAAGAGCAGAAACTTCAAACGCGTTTTTCTCGAAAGCACATTTTTAAAGTCCGTGGACATCGTCATTTGAAAACTACTTATCCGATTCTTTTCAAATTTGGAACATATTTTCTACATATAAAATACCAGACCCCAACGTTTTTCTTTTTTATTTATTTTTTACTTTGGGCAGATTTTACAGATAAAAAATGGCGGATTTTTTCGTGAAAAATCGTAGTTTTTACTTCAAACAGCCACAAAAATTTCATTTAAAATTTTTTAAGTTAAACAAAAACGTTGGGGTCCAGAAAAACATCTATAAAAAGTATTTTGCTCTGATTTTTTGACTTCAGATGATTCTGTGCTGAGATACAGTGTCCACCGCAAATCCTGTTTTCTAAAAGGCATCCTTGAAAGTGCTCCGTCATCGGTTCATTTTTCAATATTTTTCTACGAAAAAATTACTAAATGTTCTTTTAACAATGCTTTGTATAATGCAAAAAATTTGAATACATTTGTTTGAACGATAGCTCTAGAAAAAAATCGTGTAAATGGTGTTAACAATTAATTACACTAGTTTACAAAATTTATAAAAATTCGATAACTTTGTTGATCGACCTATATTTTTAATGTAAAATCGGGCGCTGAATCCAAACATGAAATTTAAAAAAATCTCAGTAGAACACTTTTTGAGTTATGCTCCAAATATGAAATTTTGGAACAATAATAAAAGTACATGTACTTAGATTGAAATATCTCGGACTGCATAGCATTAATTTGAAATCTCTTTTTTGCATATTAAAGGTGGACAAATTTGCTATCCATAATGTGAACATCATTTTTGCGCATCATCAACAGTATTGTTGATGTTAGTGGCTTTATGAAAGAAAAAACACAATCACAAACTTTGTTCACCTTTAATTTGGCATGTGACCTTCCTGTAAGCTAAAAAATAATTTTGATTCGGAACGAGGAATATTAACCATGTTGATTTCCTCCTATACTTTGATTAGTATACTGCGGTTCGTTAAATTATTCAAAAACGTAGAAAAATATTGTTATGGTAAAATAACCGTAACTTCTTCAATTTTCAACCGATTTTAAAAAATACCCACTTGAAATCTTTTTTTTTTGAATTCACATTTAAGGCCAACAGAAAATAAGATTTTTAAAAAGTGTTCTACTGAGATTTTTTTGAATTACGTCTTCGAATTAGGCGCCCGATTTTACATTAAAAATAATCTTCAGTTTACTAAGTTAAAAAATGCTGTAAACTAGTGTTATAGTTAAGTTAAATTTGGTTTAGAGTGTTTTTATTACAAAAAATAATGAGGTTTGCACGTGAAGTTATTTCCTAGTAGGTTTTAAACTAAAAAAATATATATTTTAAAATCTTTTTTTTATTCATAGAGTGACTAACAAAGTTCAAATTTTATGCACAACATTTCAGATCAAATAATTTTTTGTTCGAGATTTGAATTTTTTTCGATGTGCCTCAACTACCTTCAATAATCATTACAGTTGTTCCTAAGTTTTGATTATTTTACCATTAAATTCCGAAATCAATGCTACACCTCTTTCGGCACAGTCGTTCACTTCGGTTATTATCTTTAAAATATCTCTGAATTTTACACAGTCTCGGTTTTGATTCCATTTGTTGTTTTTTTTTGCTTTGAAAAAGTTCTTTGATAATACAGTGCTTTCGAAAAAACTGTTCGTGTTTCTAGAAACGAATGCAACCTTCGAATGAAATATTTGTCATAATTTAGGCTTCAAGAAAACCCGTTTTTGAAAGAAATCGGCCGAAGGAGACAAAAGTTATTGACGAAAAACTAGTTTTTCATGTTCCTCTCGAACAAAATGTCTCAAAATCCCATACAAACTTCAGGCTCGTTGAGCGACCCCTTCCCGTGGTCCGATCTGGCCCAAATTTGGCATGAGATCTTGTACTAGACCCAGGATCAATTTCAGCCTGCAGCGTATAACTTTTTCAAAAGTCGGGTCATTTGAGGCAGTCTAATGCTTACCCATTCTATCACGAAAAACATTTCAATCTAAGGTTGCCAGGTTGCCCGGAATAATCCGGATTTGCTAGAACATCTGAATCAAAATTAGAGGTAAGTCCGGTCTGGCCCGGTTTCTTAGATTTTGTTGCAAAAAGCCAGGAGTTGCCCGGATTTATTCACATCATTTTTAAAACGTAACATAAACTTGAGATATTTTCATTTTTTCGTTCAAAAAGAAGTTTTAAATGGCAAGTTTTAGAAATATTTTTGACTCGTGTTTGGAAGCTTGATATCTAATTTAAAATCTGCTGATGTTGTATGTTGAAAAAAAAATTGAAGTATATTTTTCGTTATTTTTAGTCAATAATTCCGTGGTTTTGATCAACTATGCCCGGATATTGCCGGTTTGAACATTTTGAAATCAAATGCTGGATTTGGCCATTTCGATCAAATTTGCTGGATTTGTCCGGTCCCGATACGGCTATTCTGGCAACTTTATTTTACACCCACCAGTTTTTAGGAAGCTTGAATTGAATTACCCTTTTTTTCATCAAATGATATCATTTTTTTTTATCTTTTCCATGGGTTATCTAGTTGTGTAGCTCGGTTATCTGCTGGAAATCACCCACCCTGTGATATGCGCCACCTAACCAATCTTGCGGCTTACTTGTTCGGCGTTCGCTGTCAGATTGAGTGGAGAGAGACTTAACGCCCAATCTTGAGCGCTGTTTAGTTGTTCTCTCATGCCTCTGTATTAGTGCCTCACACACTTGTAAAAATCCAATGTTTTAAGCTTGTAAACAAATGTAAACGATCTCTTTTCAAGATCTACCCGTAGAATGGAATACCTATTTAAGTTTTATTTTGTACTTATAAATTTTTAAATAGATTTCCGCTGAAACCTTATGAAAGACTTCCTCTGTATGTTTTCAATGTGCTTTCTAAGTTTTCTTATAATTGGATGGTACAATTGAACACATCGATGATCAATAATAACTTAAAATTTAAAAATTTACAAATGATATTGAATTTTAAAAAACTAAAAACATCAGATTAAATTACTAAAAGTCTCGTGCGTTGAATTTGGTTGTATAAAATAAACGTTTAATTGTCTAATTCCTATTGTAAACTAAATTCCTACACGGCAATCAAAGTATTGAGATCGCAGCCTTGAACTTACAACACAACCTTCAGTTTTATTATTTGTTTCTTATGAGAAGTTCCGAAAATATGAAAATGGATGGTTCCCAAAAGCTGGAACATTAGTTTTCAGTCCAAATAGTTATTCAACTGAAAAAGACAATTCATAATGAACATGAATTAATGTATCCATACTTTACACACTTCTCAACCACTGTTCTTCTCAATATATGTCTAACAGGCGAGTAGTTTTTTTAATCCTAAATGAAGGCTGATTATTGCAATTAGATGCCTCGCACCGGTACCACGTGCTTTGAACAGTAGAAGGAAAAAACACCCGCCAAAATTTCTCCTTCCTAATTTTTATGCTCAGCAAGCTTTGATTTGCTTTCCAGTACACGGGAATTTTGGATCGCCGTTTCTAATGCCCATGGTGATGGTGAAAACAATCCCGCCAAAGGAAACGAAAATCGGTCGACAAAATGGTGCCATGACTTTTGGTTCGTGGGAGAAAAAACGAAAGTTGTATGGGAGGGTCCCTTTTCTTAGATGGGAGGGGCTCAAAACTATTACTAAAACCTTACCATGGTCCAAATACATAACTGTACCAAATTTCAGGCTGATCGGTTAAGCGGTGTGGATTTGTATAAGGTGCATACAAACAAACAAACAAATATAGTCCAACTCATCTTTATATATTAGATAGCTAAATTTGAATTTGAGATACCTCCCCACCCTTCCCCGGAAAGTTCATTCACACGGGCCTGCTTACCAATCACGATTATGAACAGACAAAGCAAAAAAAAATGATTCTAACATCCATTAGTTTATTTTTTTATCACAATTATTTAAAAAAAATCTTTCATGCTATTACAAATTTTGTGCTGTTATGAAATCTTTATCAATCGAATTTTTAATTCTGTTTCTTGCCCTTCTTAATGTTCAATTCCACATCGCAAGGGTTTTAATTACACAAATTTAGCATTTTTCCGGGGTGTACAGAATAAAAGAGCTAATTTTTGACTTTTTTGGGGTCCCTGAATCCAAATTACAATTTTTTTCCTATCGGCTTTTGTTTTTTTAATAACTTTTGATAATAGGAAGACATCACATCAAAAAATTCTGCACTCTTCTGATAAAACTTTTAAAAATAATGATTTAAACAATGATTAACATTCTAGAAGCATGAAGAATGATAAGAGATAATCTTTTTTGTTTTCTTCTACCTTCTCTGTAAAATGCTTTGAATTCCACATTTTTGTTTTTATTAATTTCTCTTTGATTGTTCATGAATTCACATCCCAACCTAAACACATGAGTTTTCTGTACACAGGTATAAGTATTCAATGATGAATTGATCTTGTTTCAGTATGAATTTATAAAGTCAATATTGCAAACTGCAAGGACATTACCTTTTATTTTGATAACTGGAAAAATCAAATTAAATAAAAAAAAATCTAAATCAGAGATTTGAGGAATGGCATTATTGAAACAAAAATCATCGTTTTATCGAATTAAATTAAGTTAGATACTAGGTATGCGTTTTGAATAAATTCTCTTTAACTCGGAATTGATAATTTTTTCCTGATCAAGAATTTTCGAGCTTGAATAACGAAGTTAAAATCAATGGGAAATTAAAATTTATTCAGGAATTCCAATTGAAAAATGCAAAAAAAAAAAAATGTTTGGTATTTTTGTCATTTTTGTGATTTTTGTCGTTTTGGTCATTTTTGTCATTTTGGTCATTTTTGTCATTTTTGTCATTTTTGTCATTTTTGTCATTTTTGTCATTTTTGTCATTTTTGTCATTTTTGTCATTTTTGTCATTTTTGTCATTTTTGTCATTTTTGTCATTTTTGTCATTTTTGTCATTTTTGTCATTTTTGTCATTTTTGTCATTTTTGTCATTTTTGTCATTTTTGTCATTTTTGTCATTTTTGTCATTTTTGTCATTTTTGTCATTTTTGTCATTTTTGTCATTTTTGTCATTTTTGTCATTTTTGTCATTTTTGTCATTTTTGTCATTTTTGTCATTTTTGTCATTTTTGTCATTTTTGTCATTTTTGTCATTTTTGTCATTTTTGTCATTTTTGTCATTTTTATCATTTTTGTCATTTTTGTCATTTTTGTCATTTTTGTCATTTTTGTCATTTTTGTCATTTTTGTCATTTTTGTCATTTTTGTCATTTTTGTCATTTTTGTCATTTTTGTCATTTTTGTCATTTTTGTCATTTTTGTCATTTTTGTCAGCTAAGTAAGTATGTATGTATGAAAGCAAGTAAGTTACTCAACTTTGAAACATCAGTAATCTTCTCGATTTGGATTTATCAGGAATAAATTACATCAACGGCTTCAATCCAATCCAACCCCATCAAAATCTTAAGCCAACAAACACCTCTCCAGTCCGTTAAGCAACACGGTTCAAAACAAACGACATTTTCCGATAACATTGTTCACATATTTCCACTAATTAACTTCCTCCTAAGCCGAACAGGCGGTCGAATTCCTCGGATTTATGAAACCAGTTAGCTGAGGCACGTGATTTACAGCTAGCTACCTCTTTCGAACGATAAATCCGATGAATAAAACACACCTTCTCCACTTCATTCTTCGAAGCTGTTACCTGTTTCTGGGGGAACTGACGGACTGACCGAAGACCACCCACTCACACTATCCCCAAAGTTGCTGCTAAGCTGCTGCTGCTGCATAACTTGTGATTGTTAAATTAATGAGCGGGAAAATTAGATCTCTTCATTGGGCTTTTATTGAAGCGTTAATGATAAATTGCTCAGCTGAAACTTGGGTGGGATCTACGGTGGACTAGACATTGCTAAGATTTTCCAATTACCCCTCGTATCGCCATTAAGTTTGAAATACTTTAAAAGATAAGTGCATCACATTCAATTGATAGTGGGTTTATAGTTTTGAACATCGAGCAATCAAATTAAAACATAAACAGATAATATGTGCTGTAGAGTGCCATTTTAAATGTTCAAGACATGGTACGACCGGAAAATAGATTAGGAGACGAGAATAGATATTCAAGAGTCAGTTTTTTACATAGTTATAAGGATACAATGCCGGATAAAGGTGTCGAAGGCTTCTTTTAGTATTATTTCCATCATAAGCAGCACCTGAAATTTAAAAAAAAAAAACAGAAAAAGAAATCTTCCTAGATTACATTTGTAAGTAGGTAATGATTACATTCAAAGAAAACAATTATAGCATAAATCGAGAGGGGAAAAAACGAGATTTAATGTTTTCCCAATTGAACACATTTTTTTTATTCTACAGGAAAATGTAAAAATTCAGTATAACATTAACGTAGACGTAGAAGTTCTTTTTCAATGACGATGTTTGAACTTTTGAAGGATGTGATTTCATACAGAGTTTAAAATGTTTCGGTACACAGCAAAAATCTACTGCTATTTTTATTTGATTTCTAACGTGTTTGCCGAGGAAAGCTGCTCCAGCAATGGACGGTTTTCCATGATTAACTTATCAGGCTGAAAGAAAGAATTAGTGACATCGTTACGAGCCACAGACATCACCCTTTATTGGCGTGATTATATTTTGCTCCATTTAATCTTCCGATGAAAACCTTGGGGTTGTCGCTAGCTCCAAATGGAGGAGTTATTATTTTAAACTTTCATCATGCTATGCTGAACTGAATCTCTACACCCTCTTTTGAAAGTTGGCTGGCTCCTTAAATTTAATGTGTTCCTTCCTTTCCACCCCAACTGCTACACTTTTTCCATTTTCTGTCTTACAAAATGGCTGCTGGCAATTGTCCTGGGAATTCGCCCTGAACCGGGCACTGAGTTCCGAGACCGGGAAAAGTCTCGGGGGCCACTTTTGGGGTTCTATTCTGGCCGGCTGCTGGTGCGGAAAATTGGAGTGATGTTAGTTCAGACCGTAAAAACAGATAATGGTCAACCATTCTTCAAAGAGGCGCCCGCCCCACAATCTCGAATTTACCCCGGTCCACCCCCACTCCCTTTTTTCCTTTTGGGTCACGCTTGGGTTCTTCTGGCACAGATTTCCACAGGAATTTTCCAAAGCTTTGGTCGCTTTTGTCTGTTTGCCCGACGTCGGTGGGTGGCTTTGCAGTTGGGTAATTTAGGTTACATTTTTCCGGGGGTCTTAAACAAGGTTTTTTTTTTCAAATAAAAAGTCTGTCAACAGAAAGAAAAAAATACATAAGTCCCTAAAATTTCAACAACAAATCTAACAAATGAATAAAAACTGTAAAATCATAATTGATGTCTGAGGAACTTTGCGCCCCAAACACCCTTTCCCTGATTCGACGCAACGGAAAGATCGTGCCGAAGATGTAAACCGCAAGTTGGTGCAGTTTCAACAATAATAATACCTACGTAGCCCTCGATAAGATAAGGGTTTGATTTAAAGGGGATCAAAAGTCAGGTAAAATGTATTTGAATACTTAGCTTCAGTATGAAAGTGAGCGTCAGCCAAGGGGGAAAGGATCAATGTAAATTTTTCCGGAAGCTATAATATTTTCCCAAATGACATAGTAATTGAATAAGACTGCACTTTAGTGCTGTTTAACTTTCCAATATACGAGGAATATATAAAGAAGTGAATCCCTCCTTTTTCGAAATGAGATAATATATTATATACATTATATTCGTTTTATAATCTAATACTCACACTTTTGGATTAAAAATATTTTTCATACAATCCAATAATTTATTTAAATAAATATTTTGAAATTCAGTTACCTCTCAGAGGTAGAATACAAATCAAAGTTACTCCTCATAAATCTCATTTTCATTTGCTGGAAAATGATTGTTTTACATTATGCGTTTATTAACATTTGAATTTAATCCATCCTACCATTTATTTTCATGATTTCAGCTAGTAGAGTTTATTATACTATTTTTTACCCCTTAAGGGAGGAGTAGGGTCTAACACTTTAAAAAAATCGATTTTTTTTATTTTCTTATTGTAAAACATTTCAAGAATGTTGTGTCAAATTTTCAAGTCAATCGTAGCAAAACTGTAGAAATTATAGGCCTTTATCTCCTCTTATCTAATATTGCAAGAATTCGGCAGCAGACACTTCAAACGCGTTTTTCTCGAAAGTACATCTTTAAAGTCAGTGGACATCGTCATTTGAAAACCACTTCACCGATTCTTTTCAAATTTGGAACATATTTTCTACATATAAAATACCAAACCCCAACAATTTTTTTTTACTTTGGGGAGATTTTACATATAAAAAATGGCTGATTTTTTCGTGAAAATCGTAGTTTTTACTTCAAACAGCCACAAAAATTTCATAAAAAAATTTTTAAGTTAAAAGAATACAGTCGCCGCCGGTCATGGCCTAGAGGATAGCGTTACAGTTTTCTAAGCCAGAGTCCATGAGATCGAATCCCGATCACGGCACATATAGTACCCTTTCTGTGGTCTCGTGGTTTTAGCATTTGTAAGACGCTAGCCATAATATTCTTGAAAGAACCCCTTAGAGTTAAGTAAATTAGATCTTTTCAAAGAAACATGAAGTTTCACTGAGATCCTATATGTGTGTGTTCGTTTAAAAAAAAATCGTTTGGGTCCAGAAAAACATCTATTAAAAATATTTTGCTCTGATTTTTTGACTTCAGATGATTCTGTGCTGAGATACAGTGTCCACCGCAAATCCTGTTTTCTAAAAGGCATCCTCGAAAGCGCTCTGTCTACGAAAAAATTACTAAATATTCTATTAACAATGCTTTGTATAATGCAAAAAATTTAAATACATTTGTTTGAACGATAGCTCTAGAAATAATTCGTGAAAAAGGTGTTTTTTTTACCCGTCAGACCCTACTCCCCCCTAAATATATGCAGCACTCTTGCGATTTGCTATATTGTTAGAAAAAAAATGTAAAATTTAATTTTGTAAATGTTACAAATTTATCGTAAATTACAAATTTCCCTTCGTTTAGATTAATTTATTAATTGAATGCCAAAATTTGTTTCAAGATACCCCTTTTTCTAAGAAGCCGCATAGCTGAAAAGGTGCAATAAACCATCTAAGAAAATGAATGAAAAAGGTAAACCCCCAGAAATACGGGTGGATAATTAGGTGGATTAGATTAGATCTTCTGTTTCTGGGTAAATTTGATTTTTATTTTCAATTTTAAGTGTTTATTCACGGCAACGTGGACTGGAATATTTTTTAATCCCATTTTTGATTTTTTTAAAATCTTTCTGAATTGGTCACTTTTCGTAGAATTTGATGGTTTCATAACACTCATTCTTATTGGGAGCACAAACTATGATCAATGATTTATGAATATTTAACTTTATAAACTAAAATATCAATATTTTCAGGCCTTGTGTATTTAAACACTTATTTAGAGCCAGTATCAAATTAAATTTGTATGATTATAGTTTTTTTTTGCTAGAACCCTATGTTAATATAATCAAAATTCAGGTGCAAGTTTGTAGTTACTGTTAATTTAATCTGAGTTGCTTTCGAAAAAATACAAAAAATCTGTGCTGTTAGTTCAAGAATTTAACAATTCAAAAATGTATAAAATAAAACTGACTTTTCATATTTTTTTGAGTTCTGAACTGTGACCAGAATAGTTTTGATGTTTGATTTTTTCAAAAAAGCTAGTTTTTAATGTTTTTTTTTTTGGTGTAATTCATGTGGTGTAATTGTAAATGTTCATATAAAATTTTTCTTTTGTCAAACTTTCCCTCCCCCCCTTCCCCTTCGGGATTTCCCGAAAATCGATGTATCCACGTGATAATTTCTTCTAATACGGCATTGAACTCAAAAAAATCGTTAATTTTGTATGAGATTATAAATCTGTGAAACGTTTATAAACTCCTTTAACTGCCTCCAAATTGTGAAATTAAAATTCTATGGAGTTTATTGATAGATGGGTCAAATAATTTTCTGAAACAATGCATAGTTTGTTATTTTTTACTCAATATTGTTTTTGGCATAACTTTTTTTATTAAGCTTTTTAAACCTTGAGGTTTTCTACAAACCTGTTCTGTGAATCAGCTTGAAGGTATAAAATTGGTTTTAAAGTAATGATAAGGCTGTCAAATTTTGTTAACAGAAACGTTACTTTTATCGTAAAAATTCTAAAACCCCTTAAACCAATATTCGTTTGATGCTTTTTTTGGTTTCAATCTTAACTAGTCAAATGTTAAAACAGATACCTGAATTATTTTTCTTTTAAATTTTTTTTACTTATCTCTATTTTCAACTCTCAGAAAAATATTACTAAGTATGTCATTAGATTCTCTTATAAACTGGCGATATGATGGAAAATCAATGAAATTCATTAAATTGTCTTATGACGTGAATAAATTCTGAGATAAAACCTACTGCAATGAGGGATTCTCGCTTTTCGAAAAAAGTTTTTTCGGGATTCTGAGCTGAATTTTGGATCACAACTTAAAAATACAAACTCTGGCCTTTGAAAGCGTTTTTTTTTGGTGTTATGAGATTTATTTAAGATCACTATTTGATAAAGCATTTTCTGGCCTTTAGATGCGTTTTTTTTTTTTTTTTTTGGAATTCTGAGCTTAGTTTTGGGATCCCAACTTTAACACTAGAAAGACCGCACCAGTCAAAATGACTGGTTGGACACTTTGTTTGTTGAATATCTTTTGCATACTTCGCTTTAAAAATTCGCAAAAAATACGACTTTTCATAAATTTTGAATCTCTACAAAACTGTGTATTTTTTATTTCACTAGCACTTTTAATAAGCGAGATAAATTTCGCCATGGACACTCGGACCGTGACCAGTCAAAATGACTGGTAAAATTCAAAACCCTATAACTCAAACAAGATAAAATTTTTTCGCTTGCTTTTGGTTTCATTTGCAAGCTACATTCAAGACAATGAGTCCTAGTTGATTTATGGTAGGCAGAAGTGTGTCATTCGTTATGAAATTATTGATTTTCGATGCGAAGTCGTGATGATTTGAACAAAAAGTTCTCGGATTGGCCGCTGTGTGGCGCTTCAAGCACTTGACTCCCAATTTTTTTTGGTCTGTTTTGTTGCTCAACTATAATCGAACTTTCTGTCACAATTTGGCGAAATTTCATCAAGATTTGTAAAAGTTATGTTAGATTTAATACATGTCCATTCGAGTAATCGAATAGTTTTAGGTGATAAATATGTTTTATACTAAACTAGACTGAGTAAAATTATTATGAATTGAGTACTTATTTATTCAAATTTGAAGACATCAGCTATGAAACTGAATAAATAAAATGATATTTCAACATGGGTGCACGATATATTCTTATATGTTGGTTATCCACCATGGGTGCACAGATTCACCGCAGTTTCTGCCCAAATATGCATTCCTAGATTATTAGGCTCGACAAATTTCCAATGCAAGTTCACTTACAGGTATTCCGGCACCCGTGTATATACCTGGCCAGCTGGCAACTGATTGAACATTCTTATTATAAGAGGAAACACATCTTACCTGTCGGCAACTCATGGGGTTTGAACCCAAGAATTTTCTTGTCGATACAAGGAATCGAACCCACTACGCCTGGCATACCTAGACCAGACTCGCGCCAGTCTATTTCAATAGACCTCATCGGATGCAAATATTTCAACATGGGAGCACGGAAGGGCTGCAAATTCGCCGTTGTAAATGATATAGAGTGAAATAGTTTTCAAATTGCTTCAAAACACAACATATTTTTAAGTTAGATATGATAGGTATTTGAAATGCAATATTTGTCAATCGAAAAACTTTTAAGGAAAACAAATCAACGTGTACATTTGACAATGTTGATTCATCACTCACTCGGTCCATGGTAACAGTTTTCCAATTTCTGGGATGTTGATCAGATCTTTTCAGATAAATGTACGATTGCAAAAACCTGTTTTGTAATAATAAATAAATAAATTTTTTATTTCAAGATTAAATTGAAATATTTCTTTTCCAGGAATGAAAAAACGGAACTTTAGTAAAAATTTAAATCATTATGTCTCAACATGAAAGACATGGTTTCGACTTTGGTTTGATTTGTAAAAATGCTTTTTAAAAATTTGCAAAAAGTCCAATATTTGATTAAAACGCGGTGAATCCGTGCACCCATAGTGAAAAACCATGTTTATATCACAGATTTTCCTTTGAATCTATAAAAGTCTTTATTCTTTACCTTTAGCATGCAAAAAAATTGATTTTGGATGAATAGCGGTGAATCCGTGCACCCATGGTAAATTGCTTTACTTATAGAAAAAAATATGTTTCAAAACCTACAATATCAGGTATAATTTAAAGGCAACAAGTTGAAAAATTTCAGAGCGATGGATGCTAGAAAATATCTATTAAAACAAAATTGAAGTGAAACCGTGCACCCATGGTCAATATCCATAGCCGTCTAACATGATTTTATAATTAGATTGATAATGTGTTTTAATTTTTTGATAATTATTTGAAATATTCATTTTATGACATACACGCATTCGTCAACTATGCCAAAATGGGGTGATTCCGTGCACCCATGGTGAAAAAATATTTCCATTTTATAACAAAAATGATATCGAATAAATAACAAAACAATTCCAAAAGAAAAAAGTTAGAAATATTATGACATAAAAAATTTCCCCTCTACCAGTCATTTTGACTGGTCACGGTCCGAATAGGTATATTCAATTTGCCGGTCCTTCTAGTGTTAAAATGCGTTTTTTGTCTTTTAGAAGCATTTTTTTGGGATTCTGAGCTTAACTTGAGATCACAAAATGAGTTTTCTGAGCATAATTTGGGATCGCAACTTTGAAATGCATGTTCTGGCCTTTTAAAGCGTTTTTTTTCGGAATTTTGAACTTAATTGGCATTCACAATTTTATACTAAAAAATGCGTTTTTTGGCCTTTAGAAGCGTTTTTCGGCAATTCTTAGCTTAATTTGGGATTACAACTTTAAAATGCGTTTTCTGAAGAAATGTCACGTATTATATCAAACATTCTAAATATACGATGGTTCCATTTTTTTTCTTCATTTTGTGTGAAATAATTAAGTTTTTTTGTCACATCCGGATCTTTGACCTTGTGTTTATTGACGGTCAGCAGGCTGAATAGTAAGCCAGATAATGTATTTTAGTTTGCAAAAAAAAAATTACGACTACAAGAAAAGTTTACCATTAAAAAAACAATTTTATTTTACTTAAGGAAAATTAAAAACTGCACAAGGAGTGCTTCGTTGGACGATGAAAAAACTAGTGGAAAGAATAAATTTGTTCATTATGCCGTTTTTTCATTTGTTCATTTGTTCATCATGCCGTTTTGCCATTCAAGCCGTTTTTTTTCTAATTTTCATAAGAAGTTCTTATGAACACTGAGAGAATTTCATAATACTCTTATGAAAAACAATTTTACGCTCTTAAAAGTAGTTCATAAGACGCATATTGTAAAAATAATAATAAGAATATGCGATAGTCCACTAAGGATGCTAGCAAAAAGCTGGTGAAAAACTGGATTTTGGATTTTCAAATACTGTGGCTAAATACAAAGAAATGTATCGACTACCTTTTGGAATCATAGCTTCATTCAGCCAAAAGGTTCTTCAAACTACTTTTTTTGACTTGAGGAACTCATAAATGTATACAGATGAACCACGTAAACCACGTAAATGAATTATCGTTGCTCAATATTGGCTGAAAACTTTATTTCAGTTTCATTACAAGGATACGAAACAGATTTTTTGATATTCAGCTAGAAGTGCTAAATTTCCACTTAAAAAATCGTCCAGCGATTTTTGTCCGGGTTAACAAGGAGGATTTATGGAAAAAGTTAAGATTTTAAATTAAAGTTTTTATGAATTCATTAGGGGTACCACAAGAAATAAATTGTTTTGATGGACCTAAAAAAAGTCACAAATTTTCTAACTTTCAGTAGTGTTACATTGATAGTCTTGAACGGATGAGGTTGAAGTTTAGGGGAGAATGGGGATACTTGATCCGCTTTTCTTATTTTCATCATATCTTTTTGGGAAAAATTGGCAACTCACTCTTTTGCATTTTCTGACAGCGTATAATTTCAAGTTTATATGCTCCAAAAGATAAAATGATACATGAACCGGTAGATAAACTAGAAGCCTAGAGACTAAAAAAATTGTGATATTTTTCAAATTACAGAGGACTTGATCCTTTACTAAAGGAGACTTGATCCTTAATGCACGATGCCCTGACCCTAGGCAAAATCTAGTAAATTCCGAAAATAAAAGCACTGTTACTTTTTTTTGCCATTTTAGTATGCATTTCACAGTTATCAGACAAAGAGATTTCCAAAAGTTTGTCTATTACCTAGTGTCGTTGCATACTTTAAGGCGCAATTTTCTGATATTTAGATAAATACAGTATTTTTAGTTCTTTTTAACAGTTAATTACTGGATAATCATTAGTTATTGTACAAATTTTAGTAATTTAATGACAACAAATGAACACGATTCATTCAGAAGAAAAATATATCATTTTGGACTCTAGGGATCAAATATTCCCATAACATTCATTTTGGAAAACTACTTCTTAAAACAATTGAGAGTTTCCTATTGTTTTGAAAATATGGCATAATGAAGTTCATATTACACTCGAACGATTGTCGCATTGGAATAAATATTTTTATTGTATTTTTTTCATAAAAGAAACATTTTAAAGTTATAAAAAAAGATCTTCAAATCATATTTTGTAAAATTTTCCAAACAAAGTTCAATAACTCGTGAAACATTTTTTTTTAAATTTGTTGAGATAACAGCATTGATGTTTTGTTCTATTTGGCACATTTTCTAGAGCATTTGATATTTGTAAGACATTCCTGTTTCGAGATATAGCAAAAGAATCAAGCATCTCCAGGGATCAAGTATCCTCACTCTGCCCTATATTAAAAATAATATAAGTTGTAGCGTAGACATACAGGCCAAAATTCTATTAATCTCACCATTTCTTGGGGCGTGCGGTCATTTTTCTCAAACAGGTATCCTCACAGTTATATACCCTTTAAGGAACCAATCCAAAATATAACACAAAATTATCATTGTATAAAACGCAGTATTCAGTGGTGGAATAGAGTTAATCTTTATTCTCATTCTTTGTCTCCTTGTTGTACGCCACTATTCACACTTGGACCACTGAACACACTGATATGACACTTAGATCAAAAATCCAATAAATTTATAGCTAATTTTGCCACCTACCGTCGGTTTTGCAAACCAGCAAAATTTGACTTTAAAAATGCCATGTAGGAAAATTTACCCTAAACCCGATTTTCTCGTCGAAATTGCTCGAAAAATTATCCAACAAACAAAATTGAGTGTCCAGTCAGTATGACTAGTGCTTAGACTCCCTGACCGGAAAAGGTCATTTCTCATTGATTGAAATAATACTTCTACCCATATATGGCCTACCCAACCACGAAACTAACAGTCATTTTTGTCATTTTTATCATTTTCGTCTTCTTTGTCATTTTGGTTGAAATAAGTTAATAAAAAAAATTGTGTTTATGCTATCTTTGATTTAATTTTGAAGTACATTTTTTCATTTTTCTTGGCAAGTTCGTTTAGTAATAGAATTTTTCAACAGGTAAACATAAATTTATCCTTGACGTGTAAGGAAAATTCATTCAAAATGATTCTTATAAGTTTTATCAGTTGCCAAAGAGCTTCTTGCTGGGTTCAGGATACATTTCACAAACCAAATTGTTAATCTGAATCATTTCTATTAAATTCCTTGCTACAGTCAATTTACTATTTTTACGGGACCGGATTTACCGATAAGTATTTCGGTGTCATGACAAATTACCGATGATGTCAACAATTGAAAAGGTATTTCGACACCCATCAATCGCCTGGAGATGTAATTGAAAAGCGTCAGATAAAGTTGCATTTTTATCTACTTATTTGGAATTCGAAAAAATTACGCCATCCGAATTCCACCGGCATCTTGACACAGTTGCCCGCGCATGGGAAGACTGCCCATTGGATTGGATTGGCTTGGCTTGGTTTGGTTTGAATCACTTCCAATTCCATATCTGGTCAAGCGGAACCGCACTCACAATCATTTTGCCCGTTATTGTCTGCCGATGACCGATCATCAGTGATTATTTTCAACACGGCGCTGTCGCCAATTCGAACCAGGATCTTTACGAATGGAAGACAGACGGACGACTTTTTTTGCTAGACATTTCTTTTTTTCTTTTTCTCTTTTCAAGAGGTGGGTGTCTTTAAAATGGTGATCAAAATAAGTTTCAACATCTCCTGTAGTATTGATAATGTGATGCAATTTATGAAAAAAAAACAAATTAAATGAAATCTTTTAAAATAGTAAAAGGTTTTGTTTCTCCATGCTGGAAATTTGTTATTCCTTTTCACAATTTTGTCCTTTAACTAAACAAGCATCCCTAGGAAAATTCTTCAGAAATTGAAAGTATACAAAAAGCAAACATTGCGTCTTATTTAGGAACATCCTCAAATGATGGTGACAATAATGGCAAAGAAGACAACAACGCATTTCTCCATTTTTTCAGTGTTTGCAGAAAATGTTAATGAAGCTTGTGTTCAAACAGCAGAAGAAAAAAAAGTAAAAAAAAACACATAAGCAAACAAAGAAAGAAATGTGACAAACGTGATACCCATCAGCATCATCAACGCTCCATTAGGGCACCAGCTGAATCGCATCGTATTTCTTGTGCCCCGAACGATGCGATTGAGAAAAAAAACTTTTTCATTCACTTATGAACACATAGAGTGCAGTTCATCACAGCGAACTTGACTGAGGAATGGTCGGGAACAAAACGGTTTTGAAGATGGCTATTTGAACGATTGGTTTTGAGTGGATTCAACAACTCATTTGCATTCCAAAGCTGGATGGATGCTGTGCGTTATGGTGTCTCTTAATTTTTTCCTATATTATCACGTTATTGGTTATGTTTCCGGTACGATAAGAAATTGGATAGCCGTGAACAAAAGTCTGAGGAATTCGGTAATTTATTTTTATTTTTACATGTTAATTTCAAATACAATTCAAATTCATAAATGTTCATTGAAATTGTTCGCTTAATTTTTTGGAAAACGAATTCATGAGCATAATCAAAAACTTCGAAACTTGAAAAACTTGCAAAAAGTTGCCTGAGATTCGAAATTTTTGCGCCTCTCTAAAGTCCTTTTTTGCATTTTTCTACAACCACATGGCATATATTATCAATAGGAGAGAATGAGGATACTTGATCCCTGGGGATATTTGATTCCTTAGCTATATCTTGAAGCTGAAATGTTTTACATAGAGCAAATGTTCTAAAATATTTGCCAAATGGAACAAAACAACATACCTGTAATCTCAAAGAATAAAAAAAACTTTTTGAATTACTGCACTTTGTTTGAAAAATCCTACTAACTGTGACTTGAAGATTTTTTTTCACTTTAAAATGTTTCCCATACGAAAAATTTGAAATATTTATTCCAATTCACATTTCACATTTTTATGCCATACTTCCAAAGCAATAGTAAACTCTTATTTTTATTAAAGAAAACGTTTTCCAAAATGTATGTTTTGGGTTTATCTGATCTCTCGTGCCCAAAAAGATATATTTTGCTTCTGAATGGATGTTGATCGTTGTTCAGCACGAAATTGGTAATATTAATACAGAGACTTAAATTTATCCAATTATTTTTTAACAAATGAACTCAAAAAAGTGTGCTTATTAAAAAAAATTACAAACTTTAGCCTCTAAGCATGTTATGAATATAGGGAAGTAGACAAACTTTAAGAATCCATTTTATCTGACACTTATAAACTGTGAAATGAAAACTAATATGGTCAAAAAAGATAATGGAACTTTTATCTCAAGATTTTTCTTGATTTTTGGCGAAACTAAAGGTACCTTGGTTAAAGGATCAAGTTTCCTTTGACTATCAAAATATCACAATTTGTCTAGTCTTACGAAAACGCGTCTAGTTCATATACCGAGTGATGTATCGATCTAATTTTTACAAAATATAAACTTGAAATTACATGAGGTCCGAAAATGCAAAAGACAATGAACTGCAACATTTGTTTAAAAGGATATGATGAGAAAAGGAAAAAGGATCAAGTATCCTTATTGTATTTAAAAAAAAATTGAAACGAATAATAAACTTTCTTTAGCGAAGTTCAAATTGTATTCATTTTAAAAAGTAAGAGATGGATTATGGACCTCAACTGTATTTGTTGTGCTCGTAAGTACTACCAAAATTAAATGAAAATGAAAGCAAACCTATAGATTTGAATATAATATCATTATTTTTCATTTTTAAGAAATCCGGCCATTTGCATCAGCGGTACAAAACATAAAAAAACAAGAGTGTCCATCCCGGGATTTTCCGGGAATTTGGAAAATTTTGGAATTCCTGATTCCCAGGAAACATAGTTTCATTCCCGGGAATTCCCGACATGTATGAAATTATTTCTCTGGAAAAGCTCATTGATAATATGCAAATTTCTGTGGCAGTAAACATTTTGCACCGATTTGGTGCATTTTTTTTATTCAAATTGATAAGTTTAAAAAGATAATATGTATGTCCATACCGTTTCATTGAACGAAAACCCATAACTTTTAGAAAAATATATGAAAAATCGCGCAGCAGCGAGACAGATTGTGTTTTCTCGAATGTACCATTTAAGCTCTTGTTTCCCTTTAGTTTTAAAAGCCAGATGAACTTCAAATCTTTAAAATGACCAAAATATAGTTTTTTTTTCATATGCTATGAACAATTATACAAAGAGTTCTTAAAAAAGATAAAAGTTGGATAAATTGAACAAAGATAATGTTTTTTTACTAACCATGAATGCTTGAATGAATACTTCTTTTGACCTAATCAGGTTATATTATCGTTCGTTTGACTGTTTTGGATTTATTATAGTTGAAAACAGTTATTTATTTGATAAAAATAAGTTAAATAACATCATGAAGAGTACATTTTTAACAAATTATGCACTTGTGTGCAGGGAAGGTTCAAAAAGCTATATTACTATAGAAATGTTTATATTTTACTTGTTTTTGAATATTTCCCGGGATCCCGGGTATTCAGGAAACAGGACACCAGATTCCCTGATTCTCGGGAACGAGAAAATGGCCGGAAAAGGGACACTCTAATAACACTTTGGAGATAAAATAACATAAATAAAATTAATTAAATTGGAGATAAAAAAGGTTAACTTTGTAGAACTTAAACTCAAAATTTGATCCAACATTCAGTATCAGAAGTCAAAAACAGGTTTTGATTCAATAACATCTTCAAACACAAGAAGCTTGGAAAAGACAAAAAAATTTGTTTCAAGAAAAATATGAACCAACATCCAAAACAAAAAAGAGAGTTCAAAACTAAATATCAGTACCAGAAAAAAAACCAAAATAAAATTTTGATAATATGTACTACAGGCATTAACTTTTTATCACTCAAATGTTACAATTCATGAAAAATTATTAAGATTTGTAAAGAAATCTTTTATGTTTCACTATGAAAATCAAAAAAATAACAAACATTAAAAATTATTACATAAGTATATCTAAAGTCAAATTTTGAACATTAATGAGAAGCAAATTTAGGTTAAAAATTTCTAAATTTCGAACTTAATTTCTTATTCCATTATCAATAAAGAAACTAAACCATTTCTAATTGCAAAGAATTTGATTTCGAAAAGTTAAAAAAGATTCGTTTTATTTCAGAAATACAAAGGCTATGAGAGAAAATTATAAAAGAAATCAAGAAAACATCGGAGTTTCCAAATGTATTTAAAGACTCTGAAACGCATGTTTAATTAAAAATCAAAATGAATTAAAGCGAGAATAAAAAATGCTGTAACTCTATATCAATGCTTTTCGTAAAAAATATATTTATTAACTTTTTTTCAAAAAACCAAGCTTACACATTTTGACAAATATTATTAGATTTATATTTAAAATATGATCATATAATTTAAAGTATCAAATCAAATGCGAATTATTATGAAAATTCCAGTTTTCGCTTAAAATCAAAAATTTAACACTAATTAATAATAACGAAAATTTTTGCCCCTGGAGGTAGGCACTACAAATAACATTTCTTCGAGTATCTGTTAATGTGACTACAGGGAAAAGGGATAAACAAAAAAAAAAAAAATTGCGAGGCACTGATAAACGTTTAATATAATGGAAGCTGAAACATATTCCTCGAATTATAAACTACTGTCCCTATTCACCCCACTTGAAGGGGAAACGAAAATAGATATTAAAATTGTTAATAACATATTCGAAAAACTTTTTTTTTTTGAATGAGTTTTGTTAAGGTTCTCCTAATATTATTTGACGATAATATTTCGAAAAAAGTGCGTAAACTGTCCCAATTCACCCCATTTTACAGTATCAATCCAGTTCCATGAACATTAATAATGATCTACCGTAAGGTTGCCAGATTGCCCGGATATTTGATTCAATATTTGGGAAAAGTCCGTCACGTCCCGGTTGCCTGGTTTTCATTGAAAAAATGCCCAGATTTTGCCCAGATTTTTTCACTTTATTTGGAAAATCAAACAAAAAAAAAACAATTTGTATTGTGGATTTTTTTATATCTGCCTCCAAAACGAAATTTTTGAGCGGTTTCGCGAAAATAAGGCTGGAACAAATATCAATTTCTTCTTTTGTCACCCCCCGCTTCGAAATTTTCAAAACCCCGGAGGGGGAAATAACTAAAGTTTGAAGTATTTAGAGTAAATTTCGAAAAAAATATCAAGAATCCAAAAGATTACAAGACGAAAAAAACAAATTTTGGAAGATGGAAGTTATTCCACCTTTTGTATTCTTGATTTTATTCAATTTTTTGATAAAAAAAATACTTGTTTTTAAGGTTTTGTGCAATGATATTCTATGCAACTTTGTGGCATACAAGCTTTCGTGCAATTTATTCCAATTTATTTGTTAGTAGCATTATTTTTTTATTGTCCCCCCCCCCCCCCCCCCCCCTAGCGATGTTCCAACCCCGAGTGACAAAAGAAGGATTTGAAATTTGTCCGGGCTAATCATGAAAGGTTTATTTAAATTTTGATGACAAAATATTTTTTAATTTTTTTTTATTTTGATTTTTGTTGAGTAAATTGTGGGTTTTGACTAAATTTTCCCGGATATTGCCCGGATTTTTGGTCGTCAATTAAGAAATGAAATACCCGGATTTTGCCAGGTTTCTATATACAATTGCCCGGTTTGTCCGGCCCGGATACGTGCTGAAAAAATTCTGTAAACCTTAATCTACCGTGTTCTTTTTTTAACACAGTTTCCTGATTTCAAATTTTGACATATAT
Organism: Uranotaenia lowii; assembly: GCF_029784155.1. NCBI lineage: Eukaryota > Metazoa > Arthropoda > Insecta > Diptera > Culicidae > Uranotaenia > Uranotaenia lowii. The sequence goes on from NC_073693.1 coordinate 319,740,902, forward strand.
ATTGTTCAGATTTTATTTTTTATGTGTATCTATTCTAAATCTTAATCAAAATTTAAAAAGTAAATAATAGTTAAATTTTGTAAAAAAATTTCGCGAGTAATAAACTCTACAGGTTGTTATCAAAATTCGTATGGTTGGCTCTTCCATATCACAGATTTTTGGATTAACGCTTAATTTTGCTTAACCAACATAGATAACTACGAACAAATTAGCTTTTATGTGAAATTGATTTGGCTATACAAGATTTCTTAACTCTTCGTTTTATAAAGTAACAAATTTTCAACAATTAATGCATTTTTTTCATGATGTACACATCATTTCCAACTGTTTCAAATGATTTCTAAGGGAAAATTAAAAATCATGAAATGAAGGGTTGACTGTTTCTCGCTAAAATCATTATACATATAGCTGGTTGATTATGCCTTTTTTGCTAAATCTACATGATACAATCTGATAGTTAGTCAGTTCTCAAATAGCACTGATGCTTGACTTTTTAGACCTTGAATTTTGTTCAGGCAACATTTATATTCAAAACGAACAAGCAATATCATTACTTTGTTAAGGAATTGAACAAAAGAGAATTAAAAAGGATATGTTGGTGTTTTTTTACAAAAGTTGACCATCACCAAGAAGTGGAAAGGTAATACTTATTTCTTTTTAAAGTTGTTTTTTTTTGCCAAATAATCATACGTTTAAGACATTCAAGGGCAATCAGCAGCAGTAGATTCCTGGTCCGAAAAATTAAATGTATGTTATATAGAAAACAGAAATTATAATAGATTTTCCGTGTTAAAATTTAGCTAGAAATAAGAACATCACTAAAAAACCACAATAAATAATGAAATTGATTATAAATCCATTTTATTACTCATGACCATGACATGAATTCGGTAATGAATAATTTATATGTACGATCCAAAAAAAAAAATCATAGTTTTATAACCATGCTATTTCCTGTAAGTTATTAATCAAATATTCATGATCATATGATCCTTATTGAGAACTATAAATTTCAAGTCAATATTTTCGAAACACCAGGAAAAGAACGGGAATTGAAAATTTGAAATAAAACCAGAATTTAAAACTTTGGACATAAAAATCCTTGCTCGGAAATAGAATACATAAAAATAAACCCAGATTTAAAAAAATGTAAATCCGAAATCTTAGATGAGGTGAAAATAATTATTTATTATTATTCATTTTGAATTACATTTCTTTTCTTCATTTCCAATTAAAGAGTTGATTCGAAATTCCTTTGTTATGTTTTAAATATGAATATTGTTCTATCATGGTTTGAATTCATTCAAAAAACATACACAACATAATTTCCAGCAATATTAATTGCTGAAAAAATCAGCAAACATTAATGCTGGATTTCAGCAATTCAAATTGCTTTGAACCAGCAATACAGATTGCTGGAAACCAGCTATTTCCTTCAAAACATTCGGCTATATTTGGTATCAAATTGATAGTACAATTCTAAAACAAATATTGAATACTGGCTGTCTCTATGATATGCTATAAATTACAATTATTTCTATTCCATTTTCGAAATATACCAATATACCAACATCAGTTCCAGCCAGGGGTGGAAGCTTTTTGCCTAAGCATTAATCATCCGCCACCTGAAATAGTGTTTTGATTAGTTTCTTTCATGAAATATTTACCTATCCAATAAAAAGTCACCCATGACTTGATGTTTGGTTGCTAGAATATAGAGGAAAATAAGAATAACTGTACTAATCTGATTAAAGTTTGTGAAATAAAGTCTCGCCTTGCTTCAGCGTACGAAAACAAACAGACTCATTTGGCAGCTCGATAACTGATTTTCATGCAAACTAGATCAATTACTGGCAAGTTCAGCTATTTGAAACCCGATTGCTGATTTTTCAGCAAACATGACAAGAACACAACCGAATGCTGAAAATCCAGTAATTATAAAACCGATTGCTGGTTCCCAGCAAAAATTTGGATTGCTGAACTTTTCCAGCAATTTTTATTGTCGGAAATCGAGGCAAAAATTTACTGATTAAGTTAAATTTAATAAAGAAAAAAATATTTTGATTTCATTTCAAGAATTCCAGGGATCAAAATCTGAGATTAATTTTTTTATTTATGTTTTCAAATTTTTCCAGATATCAAAATAAAACCCTAAAAAAATCTTGTTTAATTGAAGTTAATAATTTTAACTTTATATATTTAAAAACACAACGTGTTTAATTAATCTTCAGTTAAAAAGTATATCTGATTAAAATAAAAATAATCAGTTTAAATTTTCGTTGTAAATATTGAAAGTACAAATCAAATACATACTGATAAAGTTTACATAACGCATTGAAGTTTAGCTAAAATTTACTACTTTGAATCATTTTTGGGACTATTTTTTGATTAATTATAAAATCCTGATTTTTTCGATTAAAAAAAAATTTATTAAAATAATCAAAATATGTGAAACATTTATAAACTTTCCAGTGAAATTTAAGTTTTGAATTTCTAGCTCTGAATATTTTTTAGCCATTTATTGAAATATTGGGTGCAGGCAAGAAGATAAGCAGGAAACAAAGTTTTTCTTATTGCAAATTAAAATCTATAGGCTTTCAAGAAGATTATATTTTTTCAGAACACAAAAACTCCACGTTGAACAACAAAGATTAACATATTAAAAATATTTTAATTTTTTTCAGTTTCACTTTACAGTTCGATAAAATTATTTGAAAATTTATAAAAAAAAAGATGATATATTTATTTTTTTTGTAAAAATAAAATGTTATTTAAATTGATCGTTAAAAGTCAAGATCACATCTTGAAGTAAGAACATTTAAAGATTATGAAAATGAATTTTTTTTTTCATGAGGAACAAATTGATAACATTTGATGAAAATCCTTCTAATCATGCGAGCAGAATCGCTCATTTTCATTATCTATTCATTTTTTCTAACTTTCTTTTTTTTATAACTAACGGTGATTCATCTCTTTATTAATATGAATATAATATGAAGTTTTGAAAAGATAAGTCTTATCATTTAAAAATTTAAAGTTCTCTAAAACGTTTTGACATTTCAAAAATTTATTTATGGCATTTAATTGAAAACTTAAGAGGTAGCATTTTTATTTCGTAGTTAATATGACTGATTTGGAAGATTTTGGCATCCTGAACTCGAATCTTGTGTCAGATTTTGTCTATCACCTCTCGTTTTGGTGGTATAGAGAATATATGTTTTAAAACGAATTAGATTTAAGTGAAATCAATAAATGAGGACTGGTGAACTAACAAATCTATATGAAAGAAAGAAAGCTGATTTTGAATTTGTTTATTCAATTAAAGAATAATATTTTGATGATGATGATGATGTTGATCAATCTTCAAAAGTTTAGTTCAACAGTTTTTTTAAAATTTGGGAAGACAACCCAAACACAAAAGTCTCATAAAACAAGTACAAAAAACGCTTCACTAGTTAGCCTCATCATTGATATGCAGTACGTTCTATGCAGTTCAAAATTTAAGTTCTAAATGATACTTTCAAGTTCCAAACCAAGTCTTAATGATCTTCTATTCAGCTTCCAGCTGTCTTTCATTTCAGCTTCCAAAAAATCTGACATTACTGAAAAAAGTAAAAAATAAAATAAAGATTTTATTCCATTTAACAAATTTGCTGAAATCTGCAATAAGGATTGATTTCTGCTAAATAAAATATCTGAAATTCAATAAAGTTAACACTTTTATTGAAAAATCGTTTAAATTGTAGGTATTAGTATACTGTATCAAGAAAAGAAAACTACAAATTTTTTTTTTAGAATATAAATTTGTAAAATATAGAACGAAGTGCCTTAGCCCAGAGTGATGTAGGATTAAATACCGCCGGAGGCGTGCTAATTTTTTGACATGTTTCTACACTTATTATTAAACACGAAGAAGTTTTACGATACTACGGTAAATTCATTTCTTGAATTTAAAATTTTACTTCGATTTTTTTGTTTAATTGTACCGCTTTTTTTTCTTTTCCGTCAGGTTGTCGACCACTGGATACTACGGATTTTTATCTTCATCTGAGGACAAGGTTGACACCTCATCAAACTTTTAGCCTGAAACAAGACCAGCATAAAAATCTCTTCATTAAACCATCTGCCGCCAAATCGTTAAAATTTTGATCCGTGAAAAAAACGTCCTAAAATTGAAAGGAAGAACCGAAAAACAAACAAATTACCTTGCTCACTGAGATGCTCCGTCTAAAAATTTAATGTCCTCAAGCTTACGATTGCATCGCGTACGGATTTTTATCGCAGCCACAGCAAAACCGCAAACTTCGTTGAGGTAAACGAAAATGTGTTGTAAAGGGATTTTCGGTTCTTTCGCTTGACCATGTCGCCAGCCGCTGGCTATACTAAACCATCGACTTAGATGAAGGTTTATTTTTTCGAGGGAATCCGAAAGGATGAATGGCAGTAACAGCAGGTCCGAAAAAGACTTAAAAATATTACTCTCGAGTAGAAACAAAAAAAAATAGCCAAAACCAACATCCGACCAACACACCAACTGACTGGAGAGATCGACTCCGTTAAGGACTTTTAATGGCACCCACATAACGGCAGCACCGGCCATGTTTTGCGTTGCATTAATGGTTATCTAATGGCCATGTTCAAGCGCACGGCAACGGCAATATTTCCACGGCGGCGCCAAGTTTGATTCTCCCGGGTGCACACTGAGTGAGAGGGTTCATGTTTTCTGAAGTTCAGGTACCAATATGCGTACCGACAGGGTCATTTACTACAGGAAAGTATTCCTCCGAATGGCTCTCTCGATGGCCAGGTCAGGGTTAAGGCTTTATTGAGGGTCCAAAAATAATGTCGAACGTTGGAGTCTGTTGATAAAGGATTAAAAATATTTGTATTTTAGCTCAAAAGGTATCTATCAACAAGTCTTGTTCCATGATTATTCGTGTCTCTTAAAAAAGGAAAACAATACATAGAGAATTATGAATTAGAAATCATCACAAAATAGGCTTGAATATTTTCCAAGAAAGTTCATTCGAAATTTTTATTATATTGTCAAACAGATAAACCTGATGGTAGTTTGGGTAATTTTACATTTACGCTTTTTCAATTTGACTTTGTAAAGTACGGAATAAATTTTTATTCAAGCTGTTTTTCAGCTAGGCATGACTGATTTGTCACTTTGTGTGTTGGATAATTTGAACAAACTACATTTCATAATTAACAATTTCACTTTTTATTGATTTTTAATCTTCCAAATTTTGTGATTTTTTTCACATCTTATAATCGAAAAATAAACACTACATGCAAATTAGCAAAAAAAAATCCATTAATTACCAATGTAAATTTAATACAAAGTTACACAAGCACATAGTGATTGGTTTTCGTCTATTCATGATGTGGAATAGATCTATCCTCCATCACGTTGATAGGCTTTTTGATAAAAATCACCTAGCACGTAGCTACTTTTTCGACATTTCGATATAATTCCGAAAATAAAAATGATTTATATAAGACAAGTTTAGGAATTATGTACTTGTTTATTCTCAACAACATGAATGATTATGAGAATTGGACCAATGGAGACATATTAGGTGACCTGTAAACTATTCATTTTGGTCAATAAATTGTATTTTTCGTCTGAACCAGTACTTTTAATGTGAAAAGGCTGATAAAAAACGAACACTAAATGAAAATTAATTCTTCGACACCAGAAAAAGTTTGTCTAATGATAGCACAAAATAACTCTAACAAAAAGTTAGATGTGTATGCTACGGCTTTACCACACCATTTGGTTAAAGGTGTATTCGAACTTATTGAACACCCTGTATATTTGAAACAGGCCAGTTAAAAAATTTGTGATTTTTTTTTATATTTTGTAAACTAGTATTATGCATCCCCTCCCCAAATATGAAATGCGAAAAAATCACACATTCAATTGCAAATATCTCAGCGGAGTGAACGCGTATCTTCTACAAATTTGTTTCTCATTGTTTGAAATATAAATTCTGCTATTCTGAGATAAATGCTGGGGACATATTTTAGAATATAAATAGTGAAATTTTAATGACTCTCATACATTTTGTCGAGAATCTATAAACAAATTTGAAGACGATGGCGGCAGCTCCTACTTCAACCAATTGAGCTAAAACTTTCCGGAAGTCTTTTTTTCTCTTAATGGCACCAATTTGGGGATTGACAGGTTGGAAAATATGTATGTTAGAAACATCATTCCGCACAAATGTGGACAAGTTTAATGCCAACCATCATATATTCAAAATTTGTACAGTTGATCCCCGATTTTGTTACGCGCCGATTATGTCGGCCCCCGATTTTGTCTACCCCGGATTTTGTTACCTTCTTGGACCTGATTTTTTCACTCTTTTTTTTTTACTTTATGTTAAAAAACTCAGATTCAAACTTTCTCTTCTTGGGATGGTTACTAATTGATGTCTCTTCAATTGACTGCATGTTTATACAACATGATACCATCGATAGCGACTTATGAATGAGTCAAAGAATAGATGTCCGATTTTTTACAAGTATTTTTTAATTCACATTTGAACAATAATAAAGTTAGTAAATACTATCAAAATAAAAAATATAACGATACAATAAATCATTGATATGATCAAAAGCTTGTGCTTGGACTCTTGGGCCCAAAGGGTTATAATAAGGTTGCCAGAATTTTTTTCACTCCCACCCGGGCCTAGCAATTCCGGGCATTTTTTCAAAAAAACCTGGCAAAATCCGGGCATGGATTTCAATTTTTCAAATCCATAAACCGGGCAATAACCGGGCAAATTTAGGTGTTATTATATATAAAAGAAAAGAAAAAATAAAAAAAAAAAAGAAATTAATATTTTATTAATGTAATTGCACACTTCCAAAAACTTTTTGGAACACTTAAATATTTCGAGGTTTATAAAAGTAAATCAGCGAAATTATTTGGAACAACTGTTGAAAATGTCCATACCGTTAATCGATTTTGCTGAAACTCCCTCAAAAACTTTGATTTTTATTTTTGGTTTCTTTGTGAAAATTGTGAAAAAATCCGGGCAAAATCCGGACTTTTTTCAAGATATCCGGGCAACCGGGCCGGACCGGACTTTCTCGAAATTTTGCATCAAATATCCGGGCAAACCCGGATAAAACCGGGCAATCTGGCAAGCTTAGGTTATAAGCAAGGTTGCCGAAATCACAGAAAAAATTATAATTTCACATTTGTGTCGCAGAACACAGAATTTTGGAATTATTTACAGATATCACTGATCTTTTAAATTGTGTACATATTTCAAAAATTATAATTTTTTTGCCAATATGAACTGTGGATTTTTTCTTTGTTTTTTTTAAAATCGTCATTGTCAATTTTAATTGATTTTTCTCAAGTGATACGTAAAAATACTAAATTTTTCATGACTTTATAATCAAATCAATGATTTTTCCATCACAGAAAACCATCACAGAATTTCTTGGTTAAATCACAGTAAGTCAGATTTTTTTTTCACAAAAACACAGCATTTTTTTCGGCAACATTGGTTATAAGTGCGTAATACCTTATTTCGAGAAAACATGCTTTCAAGTGGTTGCTATATTCTAATTTCCATTTAAAAAAAATGAAACTTGTATTATTCTTTCGAACGCAAAAGTATGTAAATAAAACTCTAGAAATCTGGAAAAGTCACCAAACAAAGTTTGAAAAATGAAAAATCGGCATGCATGCAAACATTAAATCGAACATTTTTACTCGTGTATCCATTTCGCTCAGAAGGCCTCAATTGAGCTTTTTTAAAGCAATTCTCCTCATACGCTGCAAGAAGATGACGTCATTCATAAAGAAATCTAAAGCATCAGCCCAATCAACTATGTTGTCTAATATCCGTACTGCTTCATTCGCAGAATTAATGTTTCTTCAGTTATCTGTTTTGATATTTTTTTTTATTGGAAGTTGTTTGGATCAATAGATTTTTAATTTTATTTTAACACCTTGTTGTTTTTTGTAAATCATTGGGATTATTATCACAGAGAATCATTCATTCTTCTTGATAATACCGGTCGAAACAGAGTGTTCTAACAAACAGAGCATCAATATTTTATGATAATTCGATGAAAAATAGACTTGGCTCATTTACTATCAACTAATATGTAGCACAAAAAATTCTCCCAACACTGTTTTTAATGACGCAGTTATTAAGTTTTCTGACTAATTTCACCAGAATTACAAAAAAGAAGGTTTTTTTTCTAAATTACCCGATTTTTACACTAACCCAATTGCCTCCCTATAATCTTCTGATCTCAGTTTCACTGAGATCATGTGTATGAGTTCGTTTTTTTAAATAGCCAATATTTGATGGAAAATGTTATATTGATTTCAATATAAATATTTTGAATCCAATGAAAAGTATTTAAAATTGCCAGGTTTGCTTGCTTGATTTTTCCATAATTTCATGGAAAATTTTTGCCAGGGTTCAAAGAATAAAAAAAAACTCTTTGAGTAACAATATCTTTGAAATATTTCATCTTCATTATAAAACACTGAATTCTCATTCTAAAATACTGAAATGTTAAATTAATTTTATAATATTTGTTTTTGTATAATATCGAGTATCTTTTCGGGGGTACAACTACTTAATGCTGATGATTTGTACACATGGAATACTATGTACTGCCAAAATGAAGGAGTATTTAAGGACTGTTCACGATCTACAGTGGACGTCTGTTTAGATCAGTTAAAAAAAATCAAGAAATAAGTTTGAAATATCGTAAAAAGTGTTAATTTTAACAGATGCTTGAGAAATCAGTCCCTTACGCCTCTTCGTTAAAGCGTAGGTAAATATTTGAAAAAATAGATTTTGTAAAATTTTATTTGTTAGTACTTTTTAATATGTCTCAGTTTGAGGCATTGAGGCATTCGGAATTTCTCGACAAAATTAACTTTTTCTTAGTTAAGGCGTGTTGTGGCATGTAATTGGGAGGTTTGGTGGTTTGGACGCATGTAATTTTCTCTGGGTGCATCCAAATAATACAGTTTCATCGGGAGTCTCAAAGAATTCTCATGATCTTTAACTTTGCATTATTACTTTTTTCATTTCAACCTGAAAATCCAAAAGAAAATAAATCTAGTGCAAAGTTTAATTTGAGTGCAAAAAATCAGAGAAATTGCATCTGATTGAATATGCAAAAAGTTTGAAAAACAACTTGCTTTGAAAATTCATCAAAATTCTGGGTTTCGTATTTTAAAACCTCAAAACGCAAAAATGTGCCTAATTACGTTCAACTTTCCAATCCTTTTTTCAAAAATAATCTGATATTGCTTAATCGATTATGATGAATTATTGATTGAAAAGTACAGTTCTTAGACAACCTTTTTACATTTTTAGTAGTCATGATCTTAAAAAAAAATCGAAAAATATAACTTTTTGTGCAACGTATTGCTTCTAACTTCAGCTTTCTTAGACACTAAGAGAAAGTTTTAATGGGTAATCCATAGCTGATGAACAGTCTTTTAAGATGTATGTTTTGCGGGTTTTTTTTCTTAGACCTTTAACAACGGTACTGAAGTACTGGAGGTGAATGTTGTTTGACAAATATAATTGAGTTACATCACGAACGATTTAAATTTTCTGTAGGTACATCTCTGTTGGTTTTCAAATGAAAAATTCGGGTTTTCCATACAAATATTATATAAATTTCAAACTTCTTGCACACAGCCAAGACTAATCCCACCCACAAACAGTTCAAACAGTAAAATCTATAAAATTGAAATTTTCGTACAAAGCTTGCAGCGGTCTATTGATTATATTGCTATATTCATAAAATGTGTAATTATGTAAATTATTGTTCATAATTTTTATCAATGATGTGGTTTTCGTTTGGTTAAAAATTCAATTCATACACATATACTACCCACTGAACTGGTTTTTGTTCCAATTCACTGTAATCAAATTTTGGATGAATGGCAGTAAATTCATGAACCCATGGCAAATTTGTTCTATTTGTATGAAATCTATTTTTAGGCTTCAGTATTATTAATTTGATATTAGAATTATGTCAGTAAACTCCATAGTAAGAAACCCTATTTATTTAATGATTTTCTTGCGAAGATTTATACTGCGGTATGGTGTTTTTGATATGTGTACATTGATATTCTCAATCTGTAGTATGTATGTTATGTAAGCACGAGGGGGAAAAATAAGTAATAATTTTCAAAAATCGACCATAAAATAGGAACTTTAATGTCCAGTGCAAAAACGATAATATTGAAAAAGAGAGGGAGAAGAAATGAGAGACAGGATTGGCGAATTTAAAATAGTTTAACTTTTTTCCAAACAAATTTATTATAATATGCTTTCATACAACTTAAGTCTGCAAATGTATAATTTTCCATGTGAGAAAATGTTGTTGAAAAGTTATTTTCGTTATTTGTATTTCAGGGAGTACCAGTACCAGAAATATCGATTTATGAGCATAGTAAGGAATCTCGCCCTATAAATGCCACTTTTTAACAGAATTTAATACCCTTAATCTTATCAAATTTTAAGAAACTTTTCTATTTACTTTTTTTCTGAATTTCTTCATATCATCGCAAGGATAACAAAACAAATATATAAGGGTTCTCTTTTTGCAACAATGTGTTCCAATAATAAATAGTAAGGATTGAAATAAGAATTATAATTTCATGAATAATGAATTTTTTAATTTTTAATTATTTTATTTTCAACAACTATTTTTTTTATAATGATTCGGATTTTTTGTTGTTTTCAATAAATATGAAATTCATTTATCATTGTGAATTATAGTCAAAGTATTTTATTTCTAAATCTAATTTAATTCTAAAACAAAATAATGTAATATTATTCTGAACTCTGGTGTTTTTAAATCTATACTTTCATAATTTCTAGCTTTCATCCTAACTTTATTTAATCTGAAACGAACGGTTTTTTTTAATTCCTTGAAGGATACACTATATTCCCAACTTTTAAAAAATAAATTTAAAAATTATGAAATGAAGGTTCAGTTGGCAACAAATCTTACAATTTTTCGAGGTCCAAAAATGAATAAGCTGATTTTCACTGATTCGGGAGTGCTGAATCCAAATATGCATTCGATATCAGTATATCCTCTCGACTCTGTGAATAAAGGCTTTCATAAGAAAATAAGTAGAAATTCATTAAATAAATTCGTGCATATTTGTTTAATAGTAAAATGTTAGAAATATAATAAAAATAAAGGTTTTTAATCTATGATCAACTTTTTTCATGACTAAGAGTAGTTTTGCCTTTTTAGAAAATGTTACATAAGTTTTGTTTTCGACTTTTTCCAGTTAAACGAAAATTCAGGAATTTGAAAAACCGAAAACCAAAATGAATCTAAGATTTTTTTGATAGAAGACCGTTTTGCAGTCTTGAACAAAGTTATATAATATATTAAAATTTTTAAAATCATTGCATCGCTCTTACAGAAAAAAATAGTAGAGGTGATACACAAAACTGATTAAATATTCTACGATTTTTAAAACAAGGTTTTGTAACAGTATTTATATTTTGATTTTGTCATCATGTTTTTCCTTCGATTTTCTTAATATAATAAGCAACTATGTTGAAAATTGGCAGCTACGATATTTTTTTTTGATGGTTTGATTTGATTAGATCAAAATAGATTAAAGGAATATGTTTCAAAATAAAAAAAAATGTTGGTTGCGAGAAAAATCGCCTTGTTTGCGCTCACTTCCGTATTTGCATATGAGTCGAAGTATCTTGAATCAGTTTTAAAGCCATACTCGGTAGATATAATTCTATATTCCTTCTTAATCCACATTTTCTTGAAAATTTATTATCTTCTATTAATATATCAAATTACATATTTCAACGCACTCTGTCAATATCGGGACTTGCAATGAATAGTGAATCTGAAAATAAGAATTGAAACTTATTTGAAGATTTTCCCATATAAAAAATTTAATGCCTGCATTTAATTTTTTTTAATTTTTCCATTGAATCATGTTCAACAGGCAATGATATACTTCATCGGAAAAATAATTCAAAAAATTGCTGTTGCCTCTCAGTTTTGAGTTTTTTTTAAACAAAAAATTATAAATTGTGTATTTTTAACCCTCTTAAATCATACTAGGCTTTAAAACGGGATTTACAAAAATCAACAAACAACGAAATCCATCGTTATTTTAACATACTTGAAGAATGATTCGAAAAATGAAAATCTATATTAATTACTACAATTTGATAAGCAGATTCCAAAAGCATAAAAACATATGAAAAGTCAAATGGTCCTATTTTTGGAAAAAATTGGTAGCGTCAGAAATCTTTGGTCGATGTGTTTTTAAAACTTAAATAGCTATTGACAGTTAGGTCAAAAACTTAATATTGCTCGATTTTCGATGGTGGAAAGGTTTAGAAAAACATAAGGTATCACAGCAAAAAAGTACATTATCTCAGCATCACAGTATCTTTTCCGAAAAATTTATGATATTTACGCCTGAAGTATAAGTTTTCTTTCTTTGATACCTCATGTTTCTCTAATACTTTCCATCACCTTCGAAAATTTGATAACTTTTAGGTACAAAAATGTACCAATTGAACTCAGAACATAGAATCGGATATTTCTGGACCTTTTTGAGAAGAGAATCGTTTGGTTTACAATAAGTTTAACTTTAAAAGATGTTTTTTGAAATTTAGAAGAGCTCTATGGAGGCTACATATGAAGTTCCATTGTTTTCGCCTTCATGAACTTTCAAAAACTAGGTTATAGCCTTCCTAGAAAAGAAACTTCAACGTCCGCTTTGATTTTGTCCACCTTACGGGAGCCACTCGACCCAAGTGTTGCAACATCGGTTTGCATCATAAAACAAACAGGCCAATAGATAAAGGCAAAAAATCGTCAAGCACGGAAGGTTCAACTCCTCCTCAGAGAGTTGAACCGTAAATCAAAGCATCCGGCCACGGAGGAAAGAAGCAGTGGTATGTACCAAAAGTAACAAATGTCCTGTGTTCTTCCTCTCCCCGTTCAGCTGTCTTGAAGATGGATTTTCTTAGTTCTTTTTTTTATTTGCTAGCTTCAATCCCCAAGAAGTCGAACCAACAACGAGGGAAATGCATCCCCCGAAGGTAGGCAAAAAGAAGCTTTTTCACTCTCCTGTTGCCAACTAAAGTCGGGCCCTCGAAAGAGTCCTTCAGTGCAGGAGGACTTGACCGCAAAGAAAAAGTAGTACACAAGCCAGTATCATCAGCAGCTTCATAAGACGTTTATTTTATGGCAAGATGCTTGTTTTACGACTTTTCCATGAAATTTTCCACAGGGTGTTTGCTAGACACAAAAATCGGGCGGAAAAAAGTGTTGCAGTCTGCTGAAGAAAGCAGGAGATTAGATTGAGACAGTTTTTGTTTGAGCCATTCGTCGTTGTGGTCCCAGAAAAGGGATTGTGTAATTATTTAGTATGCCAAATGCTAGATGACAATAATTCAGTCCAAGGAGTTAAAGTTCTCCAAAGTCGAATCAGAAAAAAATAAGATATTACTTAAAATCGTGAGACTAGTAACTCTTCGAAAACATCCATTTATCCAGTCATTTTAGGAAAATTTAGCTGAATATTTTTCTCATCGAAGAAGGTATATTCTAACTTCAAAGGATGAAATTCACAGGTCTGAGAAGCCCATCTTGCCCCCCATCCGGAAAATGAAACCCATTTCCGCTAATGCTCTCGCCGTGCAGTTATAGATTTCCCTCATCACGCTCATCCTCGAAGGCGTGTGACGACCTCTCTCCCCGAAATCATAACTTCGAGATTAAGTTTCACGGCACAGCACATTTCCGCAATTGCTGCTCGAGTCGAATGAAACGAAGGCACAATCACGTACGGAATGAATGAAAATATAAAATTTCCACAAAATGAGCGCAACACGTAATCCTTTTTATGCTTTTTTTTCTCTCCCACTTCCGCAGTTTTCCGGGATTTTCCACACCGCACTAAAGGAGGTTGAGATTTTGTTGAGGACATCGGTGGTGTGAATTTCCGGAAAAATGACATCCAACCCTCTTCTTCTGCACGGATTGCGTAGAGATAAAACAGGATACCTATACACTTCTTGGACGAGAAAAAAAAACTGTGGAAGGGGTAAAAAAAATATTGGGCGGAATGAATTATTCTAATGAAATTCTGTCGGTATGGCACCTTTCTGGAAGACACCACTTTTGAGTTTTTTTCTTCTTTTCCAAGCTCAAATTATTTTGGAGGAAATAATTTTCTTATTACTCTCGAAGTGGCAAAAGGGTGAAGGTGAAAGCCGGTTTTAAAAATTTCAACGGTTTGATATGACCCCCGCAAGGTTTGGGTCGTTGTCGTTTGTCGGAACCGGAAAATATCAATATGCAAATGGGTTTTCAACGCCCTTTCGCCACTTGAGTTTGGCGGCCAGCCCTTCGGGGTGTGGATGATGATGATGATGATGAGGCTGAAGAAGACGACAAAGATGATGACAAACAAACCAAGCGCGGGAAGAGAAAACGTGTGGAAAATAATTTAAAGATGATCATAATTAAGGCAGATGGTGCTGACACGGTTATGTGGGACACTTTATTCCGGGACTTCCACGTACATAGGTTCAGAAGGCTTAGTGAATCAGTGAGAGGCGGACTTAATGCCCATAGTTATTACTGATTATAATTTGATTATTTGATTTTTTTTTCTTCAACGTGTACAAAAGAAAAGCAGGGTTAACGTATTCAGATGCAGTATTGGAAATCGGTCGTTTTAACTGTCACATAAAAACTAATCTTTTTCATAGCACGATGTGATTACCTCAGCTTAAAAAATTGTAACTTGCAAGGTAAGAAATTTACATTTGAGCCTGAAAAATGATCATCCTTTAAATAATTATACTGTTTTGAAAATCGTATTGATAAAAAATACTTTGAAACACTGTTTTTTGGTAATAAAATCAAGCCAAATTTCGCATTGCAAAAAAACATTTTAGAATGGAAGGGACGAAAAAGTTATTAATGCTACAAGATGCAAAAAGTAGTTTATTTTTTCAGCACTAGCCGTAAAAAAGTTAAAACGAAGCTTGACAAGTTGGGTGATTACAGTGCTGAAAAATAAAGTTAGGCATCGAGTTGCATACATCATATTATACTTACTCAAACAATTAAATAACCAAGAAAAAACATTAACCTCAATACTGATGTTATGAAATCGCTTTGGTTGAATTTTTTTCGAAAAAGATACAACGGCTCACCGGCAGGACTTGAACCTGCAATCTCAGCTTCAGTACAACGGCGCGTTCACCGTGGTGAAATTGGCTAACGCGCCGTGGTACTGAAGCGGAGATTGCAGATTCAAGTCCTGCCGGTGAGCCGTTGTATCTTTTTCGAAAAAAAATCATGATATTCACGGCTTATGTTCTATCATTCTTTGATAGCTTATGTTTCTTTAATTCTTTCCATCACCTACGAAAATGTAACATTAACCTTTCGTTTCATAAAATAACAAATTTGCAACAATCAATGTATGAAAAAAGTGAAAAATCGTAATTTATTTAATTTTTTTCACTTGCTGTATACATCATTTCCAACTGTTTAAAATGATTTTAGAGGGAAAATTAAAAAATCATGAAATGAAGGGTTAATTAATGTTCGAGAAACAAAATTAAAAAAATGCAGAAGACTATAAAAATATCATAAATTTTTTCATCATAATCAATCATAAAACTGTTCATTTGTTGATAAAAAAAACATTTTCGAAAAATAGCACATTTCGATGCAATTGTGTTTTCAGAGTCGAAGGTTCAGTTTGCAGTTCAGAATTGCATGAACAAATTTATTGCTTGACGATAGGTTCACATATTTTTGTTATTCGAATCTAAAATTCAACTCGGTAGCATAACTATCTTCCATTGAAATAGAAGAAAAAGATTTATAACAATCAGGTATCAGGTATCAGAATGGGGGTAGGCTTAATAGCGGCACGTTATCCAAACAAACGGGAAAATTGTGCCTAGCCTTTTTTTTCCAAGATTTCATCATTTACCTGAGAAACCTTAAAAACCTATAAAAGGAAGAAATAAATTCAATCTATTTAAGATGGCATGAAGCCTTTCCACTAGGGATTATTAGCATTAAAGCTCTTTTCTACATTCGGTAAGGAATGATAGAATGTTTTTTAAGTTTAATTTCTTAAACTCAGATTCGCTTAAAGCGTAAGATCCCAGAGTACGAAAACGTAGTCTGGCAAATGAGGGACAGTTACATATAAGATGGAAGGGATCTTCCACATCTGATTCACAACTACCACATACTGGAGATTCAGCACGCTGAATGTTGTGCATGTGATAGTTGAGTTTACAATGACCGGAGAGTGCTCTGATCAAGATGCTGCAATGAGATTTATTTAAAGATAATAAGTAACTCGATATGATTGGAGATGGTTTTTCTAAAAATAATTTAGTTTGACGACAAGTGTCCAACTCTTCCCAGTATTGTTCATGCTGGTTAGAGGACCAAGTTTGAATTTGGTTTCTGAACCGACATGGTGATATTGGGACAGCCGGCTCTGGTCCGTAAAATTCCTTTTCCGACCCAGCTCTAGCAAGTTCGTCGGCGCATTCGTTTCCAAAAATTCCCTTATGTCCGGGTACCCATAGAAGGTTTAATCCATTGCCTTCAGCAAGTTCTTCGATTGCTTTCCGGCATGCGATAACCAGTTTTGATCTAGAACTGGAAGCACAGAGTGATTTGATAGCTGCTTGGCTATCTGAACAGAAATAAATTGTTCTGAACATAATTTTCTTTTGAAGAGCAATTTGCACTCCATACATAATAGCATATAGCTCAGCCTGAAAGACTGTACAATATTTTCCTAGAGGTTGAGCATATTCTATGTTCAACTCGTGACAGTAAATTCCTGCACCTGCACGGCCGTTTGATAATGAACCGTCAGTATAGAATACAATATGAGAGGACATTTGGTCCTCTACGAAACCTGATAACCATTCATGAGGAGAAGGAAATTTGACTTTAAACCCCATGTAGGGAAAACTACTCGAGAGTGTTAAATCGTTTGGCGCTAGATTGAACTTGTTTAATCTAACTAATTCAGGCCACACATTTGTATGACTCGATGATCTTTCGATATTTCCTGACAGCCAGAGACCAACTGCCTGTAGACGAAAAGCACATGAGAAGGCTTCCTGTTTTAGGAACAAGTGTAGAGGTTTGATAGAAAACAGAGCTTCTAGTGCTGCAGTAGGAGTTGTTGTGAACGATCCGGACATCCCTAAGAGACACATTCTTTGAAGGTGATTTAGTTTAGTCCGAACTGTTGCAACTTCTCCTTTCTGCCACCACACTAGACACCCATAGGCCAGAATTGGTCTTACTATTGTGGAGTAAATCCAGTGAATATGTTTGGGTTTGAGTCCCCAGTTTTTCCCGATTGCACGTCGGCATTGTCCGAAGGCCATGCATGCTTTTTTGATTCTGAATTCGATGTGATCTGACCAGTTTAATTTGGAGTCAAGAATGACACCCAAATATTTAACTTGATCAGACACGGTGATTTCGGAACCATAGAACAGCAGAGGGCGCACCCCGCGGGTGATACGTTTTTTAGTAAATAATACAATATTAGTTTTTAGAGGATTAACTGACAGTTCTACATGAGAACACCATCGTTCAACAGAGCGCAGAGCTTGTTGCATTATATCAAATAATGTGCTTATGCACAAACCTCTTACCAGCAGAAGATAATCATCTGCGAATCCATAGGTTGGTATTCCACGGTCATTGAGTTTTCTCAACAAGCCGTCTGCAACTAGGTTCCACAAAAGGGGTGATAGTACACCTCCCTGTGGACAGCCACGTGTGCTAACTTTTGTTATTGCAGCCTGTCTTAAAGACGAATGAAGATTCCTGTTACTTAACATTGCGCTAATCCAGTTAGTTATTACACTAGGCACTCCATGAAGTAGTGCCGCATCCATTATTGATGTAAACGAGACATTATCAAATGCTCCTTCTATGTCTAGAAATGCTCCTAGACATGATTCTTTCTGTGAAAAACTATTTTCAATATTATGTACTACGTTGTGCAGAAGAGTTAATGTTGATTTTCCTGTTTGGTATGCATGTTGTGTCGCATTAAGCGGATGTTGGACAAGGTATTCTTGCCTGATATGATGATCAATTAAACGTTCAAGTGCTTTTAATAGAAATGAACTTAGACTAATAGGACGAAAGCTTTTGGCTTCGTCGTATGATGATCGTCCCCCTTTAGGGATGAATTTCACGGCTATCTGCCGCCAAAGTTTAGGAATATATCCATGAGCAAAACTGCTTATCATTATTTTTCTTAATATGTGTTTGAAATGATCGAAACCTTTTTGAAGCAAAACTGGAAATAAACCGTCACTTCCAGGAGATTTGTATTGAGCAAAACCATCGATTGCCCATTTGATCGATTCTGTAGTAACTATTTTCCGAGCAAAATGCAAGGAATCTAGACTTCCAGAAAAGAACTCAGGCTCTATCGATGAATCTTGATCAACACATCCTGGAAAGTGAGTATTGAATAGACAACTTAATGTTTCTTCGTCGTTTGATGTATAATCACCACTAGGGGTTTTAAGGTATGAAACCTGATAATCTTTTGATTTGGCTAAGACTTTATTTAACCTACTTGCTTCGTGCAAGCTTGAAATGTTTGTGCAGTAGCTCTGCCAACTTGAGCGTTCGGCAGCTCTTGTTGCTTTCCGGTAAGCTCTGCGAGCCAACTTGAAAGCATCAAAACCTTCCGTGCGCCTTCGGTTCCAAGAGCGTCTGCAGTTTTTTCGTAATTTACTGAGATTTGAGTTCCACCATGGTGTACTGTTTTTGTTGAATTTCAACGTTCGTAAGGGACACGCTTCTTCATAGGAATTCAAAATAATTTCGGTGGTTTTTGCAACCACTTCATCCAACTCAAGAGGAGTAGTAATTTCAGGTGTATATCCATGAAATTTAGTAGCAAGATGCTCCAAATATAGGTCCCAATTAGTTGTTCTTGGGTTTCTGAATGTAATTGTTTCTAAAAACTCACCTGAGTGTTCAAAATAGATAAACCTGTGGTCAGAAATCGATTCTTCGTTAGACACATGCCAATTTGAAATTTCCTGAGAAATTGTTCTAGAACAAAGTGTGATGTCAATCACCTCTTCTCTGTCACACCTAACAAAAGTTGGTTTATTTCCTACATTTAGAATTTCTAAATCAGTGCTGCTTAAATATTCCATTAAATTTAAGCCTCTCAGATTGATATCTGAGCTACCCCATACAAAATGATGGGCATTGGCATCACAGCCAATTACAAGAGGTATATTTTGTGATTCACAGAATGAAATGACATTTTTTAAATCATCCGTAGGGGATGATTGTTCATATGGTGAGTATGCTGAACAGTAGACGTATTTTCTATCAGGCAGCGAAACCTGAACGACGCAAATGTCTCTTGTTGTTAGATTGGGTATAAGTGTTGCATTTAAAGAATTGTTTATCAATATACATGCACGAGGCATTATTCGGGCATTAGTCATTCCAATTACACTGAACACAGTAAAGTTTGGTTTGAGCAAATTCCCTAAGTAAAAAGTTCCATTTCGGAAATAGGGTTCTTGGACCAAGGCGATTGATGCAGTTCCATTAAGGATTAAACGACATAAGTTAAGTGTAGCGGTTCTTTTGTGCTGCAGATTTATCTGTGCAACCTTAATAGAAAGCATTTCTATCAAAGAATTCCACACATATTTCCATCACACACAAGAACCTCTGCACCTTCATATCGACGCATGAAGCGGGGTATCCCATGCAGGATGAAAATTTTAAAATCGTGTGTATAATCTGAATCCCACGAGTTGCCAGGAATAATACGGCCCTTTGCACCAGTGCCTGGCTATAGTGCAGACCTTAACAACGTTCTGCTTAAGATAGGATTATTATACACCCTCCTACCCCCACTTTGGGGCCCGCAGGCACAGAACCACCTTGAAGCGGGTGTTTACAAAATTTAGGAGAATACAACTCGTGCATGCGCAATAATAGCAAAAAGCACAATTGGTGAATCCTCCCTGAAGAAACTTGGCTTGGAACCAAGCCAAGGTTCCCCCCTCCCAATGTGATAGTCGCATTTGAAGAATGACTAACGCATATGGGAAGTACTGGATAAGTCGCCTTTTACGACGTGGACCAGTATCCCAGTGGTAGTATTCTATAAGCCGCCACCACACGGCCTTTAGAAGACTATAAAAATATCATAAAATTTTTCATCATAATCAATCATAAAACTGTTCATTTGTTGATAAAAAAAACATTTTCGAAAAATAGCACATTTCGATGCAATTGTGTTTTCAGAGTCGAAGGTTCAGTTTGCAGTTCAGAATTGCATGAACAAATTTATTGCTTGACGATAGGTTCACATATTTTTGTTATTCGAATCTAAAATTCAACTCGGTAGCATAACTATCTTCCATTGAAATAGAAGAAAAAGATTTATAACAAACGCAGGCAGCCAACATTCTACGTAAATGAGCCCAATTTTCAAAATGAGATTTGCTAACGGGCCGCTAAATAAATGTTTTCTCTGATTGAAAGCTAAGCTAAATTTTTTCAGCTGTTTCAACAAACAGACTCAACAATCCTGAGAGCTTAGCGCAGCACTGAAATAACCACAGTGTTGAAGTAAATTTTTATTTCATTTGAAACAGATCCTATTCGTACAAAAAACAAGTTTTTTTTGATTTGGGAAAGATTTTATGATGTTCCAAAATTATTGAAATAATTGAAATTATCAAACAGCGTAAGAGTGTAAGTACTTATTTTTTTTTTAATTTCTCTCACCTCAAAAATGTTAAAAATGTACCTACTTAGCGCCATAAAAACGCCATAATCATGCAAGGTTGCTCAGACCATTTTGGTTTATCCATATTTTAATGTTATATTTTAATATATTAACACAGAAAATAAGCGAATTCTATCTAACTGAAATTATCTTACAAAAACTCCACAACATAAAAAAAAAACTAAATTTAGTTCTATTTGAGTTTGGATTTATTGAGTATACTGTTGGACCAGTTTTAAATATATTCAGTTATTTTTAACTATCCAAATTGTTAAGATAAAAATTTGTATTGTTGATTGGAAGTAAAAATTTGTATCATTTTCAACGGGCCAAATGAGATAACCTTTAAAGTAGCTAAACCAATAATCACAAGAAAATCGTTGTTGCACTAAGGCTATGATCATTTAGAATCCGGGCAGTTACAAACGTGTGTATTTTAAAATCTTTTCATTTGATCGATAAACTTTCTATGGAGGAAATGAAGGTGTTCATATGACATTTAATGTAAAAATATAAAAAAAATGTTTATCTATGATTTCAAGAAATACTCTTACTTATTCATAAAATCACTTTTTTTATCTTTGCACACTTTTTTTAGTCATGTATTGATTTATTTTTTTACCACAGAAGCAAAACCTTTGCAAAAACATGATATTTTACACAAACTCACCTGGAAAAAGCAATTGGAATCTGGTTGGAACCTTTTCAAGAGTAGGCTTCTCGAAGAATTTGATCTCTTAAATCCGGTTTTAACATAGTTTTGTTTGTCCATCAGAACATATCTATCATAATGCGTAAAAAATCGGATGCACAGATTGCGATCTTTGGAACTGATCATTATTAGTTATTTACTACTAGTCAGGCAACACATTTTGCCTGCCGGAAATGAATTTTTTGCATTATTTAAGGATTCAGTTATCCCCAATAACCATGGCTTTTTACCATATTTAAGATCAAGGGTTGAACTCCGATGGTTGGTTTGAACTTCGTGTGGATCCTAGAGTGGCTCCTTGTTCTTCTTAGCCATGTGGTTCGAAAAAAAAAAATTAAAAATAAAAACAGTTCATGAGCTTTCAAGTCATCAATGAAGAATTTTCAAAAAGGAGCAAATTTGTGCAAAATTATTTTTACCATGTCTTTTTGCATCGTAAATATCTCAAACACACGTTAACTTAAAAATCTATCAAAAATAGGCATGATAGTCCATTTCATAACCAACACAACGCTTCTAAAGTTTTGCATATCCGGGGTCTATTAACGTAGCTATCACCGAAATAAAGTGCCCGGATACTAAATGATCATAGCCTTAATTTCATTTAATCAGAGTGCGGTGGGATAAAAGAACGTTTCAAGATTTCCAAACACTGAGAACGATAAAAGCTAAAACTAAGTCTTGAATTAGAAGTGAGTTAGAAGCCTTCAGGTTTAGGTAAACTGAAATAATCATGCAGGATAGAGATCGCTCTTTAGAAGTAAATCTAGTATTTTATAAAAAGAGGGTCATTGAAATTTCTTGATGTGCTCCAGAGAGCCAAAAAAAACGTATTGTTAAAGGACGCTGCACGATGCTGATATGATATGATTTGATGATCTTAACAATAAAACAATTACAAAATAACTTGAACAGAAAATCTTTTTTTAATCAAGATTCCATGATTTTCATTAAATTGTTATTATGAAATCATTGAAATTTTTTTGTTATGAACTTTTCAAACGTCTTATTGTGGACTGTAAAATCGAGCACTTTTTTGATAAGTTTTCCTAATATATCTAAATTCATGTCACTTCCAGATTGCCCAGTTTTATCCAAATTTTTTCCCGGATATTTGATACAAAATTTGGAAGCAGTCCAGCCCACCCGGTCTCATTGATAAAAGCTCGGATTTTGAATGTATTTATTCACTTTATTTAACAAATCAAACAAAAAGTAGCAAATTGAGTTGTTCAAATTTTTATTTATGCCTCCAAATAGAAAACTTCTGAACAAGTTTTATAAAAATAATCATGAGAGGTTTTTCGGAAGTCTAAAATACAATTTAAAATCTATCTATGAGTTATGACGAAAACAATTTTTCCACTATTTCTTCTTGATTTTGGTTTAAACATAATTTGCTGGATATTGCCCGGATTTAAGGTCGGCAATTTTGGAATGCCCGGATTTTTGCAGGTTTTTATATAAAAGTGCCCGGATTCGTCCGGCCTGGATACGTGCTGAAAAAATTTTGGCATCTTTGGTCAGGAATATTTGTTGCAAAACAGTAATGTTTTATGACATTCTGAATAATAGGTCCAATGCTGAAGACCACAAATTAATAACCAAAATTTTTATGAAGCATCTAATTTTAGGTTTCTAGATTGCCCTTTTTTATCCGGGTTTGCCCAGATATTCATTACAAAATTTTAAGATTTTATTGAAATATTTAAGTCCGTATTTCGACAGGATTTATTTCCTTTATTTGGTAGATCAAACAAGAGAAAACAAATTGCGTTGAAATTATATTATAAATGCCTCCCAAGGGACGTTTAATGAACACGTTTTATCAAAATAATCATGAATGGTTTTTTGGAAGCTTAATATACGATTCAAAATCTATTAATGAATTTTGATAAAAAAATAATATTTTTTTTTTCATTTAATAATTTCTGGGTTTTGATAAAATTTGCCTGGATATTGCGAAGATTTCTAGTCAACAATTTTTAAATCATATACCCGGATTTTAACAGGTTTTTTTTTAAATAAAACTGCCTGGATTTGTTCGGACCAGACACGTGCTGAAAACATTCTGGCAACCTTAATCTAATTACAGACATTTTTACGATCTCAAAATGGTATTGTTTGTGAAAATTGAGTCATCATAAGTTTTGATGACTAAAACAGATCATCCAGATCAATATGACCTCAACCTATGGTTTCCGTCCGTCCAAAATGCATGAATCGTCAAAATCTGGAGTATTCACAATTTTTTTTTTTTTTTCAAATCGACATAGAACTAAAGGAAATTCGGAAAATTGAAATTTTAATTCCAAATGACTAAGAAATCCATAAACGAAAGGCGTATTTCAAAAAACCTATTAAGTTCCAGAAAGTTGATTTCTGGCTTAATTTTTTTTCCTAGTTAACGCCAGATTTCGTGAACATGTATTTCTTAGACATTCGGCATAAAAATTAAAATTTTGATTTTTAAAATTTCCTTTGCCCCCTTTCACCCTTTGGTGATTTTTGAGGGTCAAAAAAACGATACTTTAAGCGCTTCGAGTTACCCCTGAATCAGGCCCGTGCGAAGGACCCGTTCATGGGGGAGGTTTTCGAAATTCAAATTTAGCTAAAAATTATAACAATACCAAAAATGCACAATAAACAATGAAATGAATTTCTTACATAATTTTTTCACTCATGATAATCACACAAACTCCAGAAATAATAAATTTAGCTGATAGAAAAGACCAAAATTTCCAAAACAAATCACAATGATAATTGCAAATCAATGATATTTTCTGTAAGTCATTGATTAAATTTTCAAAGTGATGTTCCTTATCATGAACTAGAAATTTGCTTCCAAATAAATTGAAAGTCTAGTTTGCATATTTGTAATAAATATTTCCGAAATACAGATTGAAAAAATATGAATTTTAAAATAAATGTTGGATCAGGTTAAAAGTTAACTATGATAAATTTGTAGAAAAGTTATAATTAATGTTATTTATTATTTATCATAATTTATATATTGAAGGGTTGATTGAAAAATTTCGCTGTAGTGTTAGGAATTTGTAAAGAAAAATAACCTCGATTTTAAATGTGAATCTATTATTTGATTTTTTTTTTAAATTTATGTTTTTAGAACACTAAAATAAGAAATTGGAAAACATAGTCAAACTTTTCTATAAAGTTTCTTAAAATTTAAATTGCTTGACTTAAAAATTCGGTAAATTTAAATTAAAAATTAAAAATAGAACATTTTATTTTAATTTTTATTAAAACTAACCAAATTTTAAAGTCAAGCAATTTAAATTTAAAGATTTTTTTTTGAAAAGTTTGTCTATGATTTTCAACTAAATTAAATTTGGTTAATTCATTCGAAAAATAAAACAAATATGAATTTGAAAAAGTTTTTATTCCACATTTAAGAAGATTTTTGTTTTCAATAAACACGTCCTACCATTATAAAACCTTATTTAAAGAATTTAATTGATAACTCAAATGAACAGCCTTTTAGGGCTTATGTTTCAAAGATTAATTTAGTGGATTCTAGCGCCCTGAATTCGAATCTTTGTCAAATATGATCTATCACATTTTGTTTTAATTACATGGAGTTTTAAAAAGCGTCAGTATTAAGTGAAATCAGTCATCACTTACTGATTTACTATCAAACTTACATTCCTGAAGAAATCTGAATCTTATTTCGTTTTAATATACTTCATTCAATTAAGGAATAATTTGTTGACGATGTTGATGATGCATGATCTAAAAAAGTAAAATTCAACATGTTTTATAAATTTGATTAGATATCCTTACAAGTATTTTTGACATTACTGCAGAGAGTAAAAAAAAAATTTGATTTCATTAATAAATTTGTTATGTCCTGCAAAACGATTAGATTTATGCCTTAAAAAGTATCTTAAATTGAATTTGGTTTGGAACTTCTTTAAAAATTAATTTAAGTAGGTATGTCCATTGATTTAAAAATTCGTTAAATGAGGAAAAGTAAACAAATAAGAAACTTCTATAAGTTTTTTCGCAGTACTTGAAGTTATGAGGATAGTTGATAGTTGATTCGAAACTTTTATTTTAAAATGTTATGTTTTGTTTGCAAGTTTTGTAAAAAAAGTGCAGAATTTCCTAAAATAGCTCCAACCTATTATGAAAAGTTATTTCAATAACAAAAGCTGATGGAAAATAGCATATTTAGATTCAAGGCACTCAAATTAGCCAAATTTACTTTTTAAATTGATTTCACCTTGAAAAATGTAAATTTTATGGCTTTGTGTAACTTATCAAAACCTTTTCAAATGTGAGGTTGAGCATTAAGAAAACACGAAATACAAAATAAAATCGAAACTGAAATGGATTTCTTGAAGAATATTTCATATCAGCATAAAATTTCAATGACATAAATGTCAAACCAAAATTTTAGTAATAAGGTAGAGGATATAAGATGTTAGATTTTTTTTGGTAATTTGGTTGATCATCGTGTTCAGTTCGTGTTTAAAAAGATATATAAATTTAATATTCGATTAATGAAATTTGAAGTTAAAATGGTTCGTTTCAAACTCTGTTATTGTTTAGTTACACTTCTTAATAAAAATTCATTCTCAAGACGAGGTAGGGTTTTTGTATGTTACATTTAGAGTTTCAATGAAAAAAAAAGGTAAGTTGAATTGCAAATCAAAATTTACAATTAAAAATTAGTTTCAATTCGTGAACGTCATACAGTGTCGTAAAATGAAATGTCTCAAGCCTAGGGTGATCAAATAATAAATTCCGCCGGAGTAATTTTTAGACACAATGATGTTAATTTTCTTGAAATATAAACCCCTAACTGAGTAAAGCCAGTGGAATTCTGCTTAACAATGACGCACTGCAAAGAAATTATTTTGAAGAATGTTTCATTTTTAATATTTTCAATCTTAAAATATAACTTAAGTAGCTTCTACAGTAAAGGAAACTCTTTACACAAACCTCAAAATCCAAGGTAAAGAAAACTCCTCTGGTGACCCTAGTTATCCTATTCAACATCTTAAACTGAGAAAATATTGAGAATCATATTTAAGGAAAAATAAGAAAATTATTTGTATCTAACTTCAATCATTCCTGAAATATTTGACACGAATGCCAAAACGTTGGTAAAGTGTCACAAATAAACAAAAAAAAACCCTGAAAAATCGCATCGAGATGGTAAAGTTTGACCCTTACAGCAAAGACGGGTTACGCGCATAGAACCTTATCGATTCAGCGAAAAGTATCTGTAAACTTCACTACATGCAAGGAACAATGAATATGTATTAATTTTGTGAATTTTTAAGCACATCAGAAGCTTTATGAAAGACCTAATTAAACCAGTTGGAATAATAATAATCAAGCTTTGTGACATTTTTTATGTATTTACTATGAAATTAGTGTCTTTTTGTTTACAGACAAACACTGTTCAAGCAGATTTTAGCTTCACAGACTGAAAAATATGGACAATTTAAAACTAACAATTTAAATCGCGTAGCTTTTTCTATGCTGAGCTCTTCAAATGCTAGATTGAGTATTGAAATTTGAGGTCTTCTACTTGTTTTCTTATGAAGTATTTCAAATATTCAAAAGCTGAGCAAGCTGATATACATGAACAAATTAAAGAAAAATTCCCTAAAATTTCGTTCAACATTTCTCTCACGCCACAAAATGTTTTGATTTCGATTACGTTTCGAAGAGTTCGTCAAGTGTCTACCTCGTAACGTCAAGCTTAGCTGCATCAAAAAAAAATTCAATTAAACTAAATCTTTTCGGACAGGTCAATCTCCGAAACGCAAAAAGCTAGGATTCCTGATTCATCATTACAACATCATCGCGGAGATGAAGATAAACCGACCAGCCACAACCCCGAATGGGGTGAGATAACACTAAACTGGACTGTTAGGTTAGCTTTTCGCGATCTTCACGGTTTCCTGGTTGTGTTTGAGACGACTTAATCCCCATCGCCGTCACAGGGGGCTGGGAAGGTGGAATGAGGGAGTGTTAAGTTAAGTTGGGTGGAAAGAAGGGTGGATTCGACCGCATACTTGGCAATTGTTGGACGGCTGATTTCCAAACACAAAACACATAAACAACTTTCTTCCGATCAATCGAGCAAGCAAAAAAAATGAAAGAGGCGAATAAACAGAAAATTAAGCGACGGAGATTTCGTCAAATCTTGTTTTGACTAACAACACGGCGGGGTCGGCTTAAGAGACCTCAACGATGGTGGCGACTTTTTCCGCTTTGCCTCTTGAGGTGTGGCCCAGGCGGCGAGATTTTTGCGGCGGCTGGCTCTTGGAAAAACCTCCAATCAGGGGTGAACTTGAAAGGTTTCTTTGGCGGTTGCTTCTTGTTGTTCGAGCCTACAACGACGACGTCAGCAAAAAGGCGTATCAGTCTTTCTCCCCGGGACTAGCTTGTGAATTTAATCGCCCAAGCCATGGTTGATTAGCCGATGAAGACTTAAGAGATGATTATGTAATCCCGCTATTGGCGATAGGGATTTATCAAGGGGGAAAAATGGCTGCGAAAGCAACTGATCCCATTGCAAGCATAAGCAACGATTATCAATTGAAAAACGTCACGAAAACATCATAATCAGCAAAGGTTTTTTTTCATTACCCACCAACTCAATTTACAAAATTTGCCAATAGGATAAGCTGACATGGTTTAGTTAAAACAATATTGCACAACTGAAGCTCAAAAAGAGCCCTACACATGCCAAATTTAAATCAAAGTTGTGTAATTTCCTCTTTAAGTCGGACACTCCTATTTGCACATATCAACGAGTAGCTACTTGTGAAAGGAGACAACAAAAAATAAGCCTCAATTTCGTCCTAAATATTTACAACTCGACAATTCGCGCAAGTACGTGCTTGCCTTTCCAAGCAAATTGCGGCGACGCGGTTGCGGCTTAATTTTTCTCATGTTCAATTTCTTTATGCAACGCCATACTCATCGACGACTTCGTAGACGTTGTTCATCCCCATATGAAAATTAATCGTCTTGTATTAACTGCACGCCGCCCCCGGTGGCAAGTGCATCTGATAGCGCATGCTAAAGCCGCTTCTCAAGACGACTTCCTCAGTGGCTTTGGCGATGCGCAATGAGCCTCACCGAAATTGCTGCGCACTTCTCAGGGCCCTGATTACGCCGCCGTTCAATTAATCATCTAGTGTTGTTTTTATCTCCAAAAAAAAATTTTCATTATTTCAATGGCTTTCCTTAATTTACCGAGTTTGATTGCGGTTTACTAAATGTGGGACACTTGGCCAGCAGCCAGAGTTTTATTCTGGGTAGATATCGTTTTTATGAAAGTTGCTTTAGGCTGGAGACACCCCTTGAGGAGGCAGTTTTTGCGCTTCACGCTTTGCTGTAGGAAAGAAATAAAGTTGAATTAATAACCTCTTTGTGAGGATTATAGTGCTTTAGTAATTATGACGAAAAGGTAGACTGTCTCAGAGTTGAAGACGACAAATGTTTTAAAGTTATTGTATAAACTTTAGGATGTTTATTAAGTGTTTAAATTTACCATAGTCTGAAATATTTAAGAAAAAAATTATTCTTACTGTGAGTAGTTGATTTGTTACGAATAATTGATTTCAGTGTGTTTATCGACTTTTACATTTGAACGCCCCTCGATATGTCAAAAACCAACGACTGTTTCATTTCCTGGCTCCCCTCGGATTCACAATGGCTTCAGCAATGCCAAAAATACCAATTTTTCGGTAATTATACCGATTTTTGACGAAATTTTGGACTTAGAATCAGTATATACCGAATACCTGAATATACCAAATCATAACGGTTTCATACCGTTTTTTGGGAAATTCGTTCAGACAGAATAATTATTTCAAAAATATAACTAAAACTATCGTTTTTTTCATTTTTTTTATTGAAATTTCGAACCTATGTAATCCTAGTGCCAGCAAATCTCAGCGTACTTGATGGCATCTTTGTCTTCTATGCCAACTGTTTTGGGATCGAGTCTTGATCGTCGGATAACATTGAAGACTAGAGATTATTGCAGTTCGAGACGTTTATAGATTATATTTTGAAGTTGTATGTATAAAACTAAGAAACCAAACTGAGTTCACGCTCGTGATAAATGGAACAAGTAACAACCCAAGTAACAATTTTGGCTTTGTTATGGTCAGATACATTTCGTTAGGACTATAGCATTAATCTTCATAAAAAGCTAAAGCGCATTCTATAACATCCTGGACTCTAATAAAGCTAAAATCAGGCTATTTGGCCCTATCCTAGAAACGCCATCATGATCAATCATTGTTGGTCATCAATGTTGGTCATCAATGTTGGTCACCAAATCTTTTAAAAAGCTTTTATCAGGCCTGTATGCGATTTTTGTTATTTTCGATTCTGTGGGTTCTCGGAGTTTTATTTTTATTTTTTCCAGCAACCATAATGGCTGATGAATGATGATTGCATTATTGAGATATGATCCGGTAAAATTAATAGCCAAAAAACCATTGTTTTAACCATATTATGAGCCTCTTTTCTACTGCCAGTCAAGATTTTAGGTAAAATGTGTATTGTTCGTGAGACGAAAAATGTGTTCATCGCCATCTCGTTGTGAAACGAGTTGGGTCAGATTAGGATACCCCCCGTTAAAGATATCATCGAACGCTAAGTGGGCCACAGTAAGAACAATGTATCTGCGATTATAAATTTCCGGGCGAAAAGATTATAAAAGACCAACCCACGGTGTGGATTTCGCCTTTCGTCAAGCTCTTGTGACAGTAAACACGTCAACGTGACATCTATTTGAAGTAGTGTGCCTATCGTGGAGAAAAGTTTATAAATTAAATGTTTAGAGATTAAGTAAATAAATAAAGTTAAGCAAAAAATAGAGTGAAGATAAAGAAATAAAGTATTAAGAAGGAAGAAAGATGAATAAAGTGTATTAAAAAGGGAAAATAAAGTTGTTTAGAAAGTGGAAACATACGGACTAGTGAATTGATTCGAAGAAAAGTACTTACCCACGTGATACTTACCTGCCTGTTGTTGCTGTTTCCACGGCTGCTAATTCCTGTGATACTTACCTGGTCTGCTACTGCTGCTTCGGCCCTGCCCGATACTTACCTGCTGCTGCTGCTATCGTCATATGGTCCTTCGAACCGGATGTCCTGGCGCTCGTCGAACTCCGAGTTCCATCCGGTGAATCTTCCTACTACGTCGCCACGAGTTTCGAAAGGTCAATATAGTTCCTGTTTGCTGAAATAATCTTCAATACAAGGCATTGAATTGCCTACAAAAGAATGGCCGCGGAACGTAAGTTAAAGGCTCTCAAGCAACGGCTGAGGAGCATCCTGGTGTCGTTCAACTTGATTAAAACGTTCGTTGACGAATACGAGGAAGAACAACACGAAATGGAAGTTCCAGTACGAATCGAACACCTGGGAACCATTTGGAACGATTTCACCAACGTGCAAAGTGAACTTGAAGTCTGCGACAATCTCGATAATCCTTCTATTGATCAATTACTGAAACAACGTGCGGAATTTGAAACCAATTACTACCGGGTGAAAGGTTTTCTCCTGGCAGTAAATAAAGCCCCTGATCCTGTAGCAGCCTCTAGTTCTAATTTGTCGACGAATTTCCCCGGGAGATACCCTCATATACGTCTTCCCGATGTTAAAATCCCAGTGTTCAACAGAAATTTAGAATGTTGGCTCAACTTCCACGACCTTTTTGTCTCGCTCGTTCACGCATCGACAGAGATTTCTACCATCCAGAAGTTTTACTACTTACGTTCCTCTCTCACCGGCGATGCTTTGAAATTGATACAATCGATACCTATTAGTGCGAATAACTATCCAGTGGCTTGGAATCTGTTAGTCGACCATTTCCAAAACCCAGCGCGTTTAAAACAGTCATACATTGACGCACTTTTCGAGTTTACTGCACTAAAACGCGAATCCGCAACAGATCTACATTCTTTAGTGGAAAACTTTGAAGCAACGGTAAAGATTTTGAATCAACTTGGGGAGAAAACTCAATACTGGGATGTTATGCTCATTCGTATGTTGAGCATTCGACTCGATCCTACCACCAGGCGAGATTGGGAGGATTTTTCTTCGGCACGCAACACTATTTCTTTCCAAGATTTGGTCGCATTCATTCAGCGAAGAGTAACGGTCTTGCAGAGTATCGGAAACAAAATTCCTGAAGGTTTAACTCAAAATCCACCTAGAAAGTCTAACCCGAAGTCCGTATCCAGTCTCGGTGCCATGCAAACCTTCACACGCAAGTGCATCATTTGTTCGGAGAACCACCCACTTTACAAGTGCTCTCAGTTCTCACACATGAAGATAGAGGACAAGGAGCAGGAAGTGAGACGTCATCAGT
Source organism: Uranotaenia lowii (assembly GCF_029784155.1). Classification (NCBI taxonomy): domain Eukaryota; kingdom Metazoa; phylum Arthropoda; class Insecta; order Diptera; family Culicidae; genus Uranotaenia; species Uranotaenia lowii. The sequence continues at coordinate 319,772,857 of NC_073693.1, forward strand.
TGTGCCGAAATTGTTTGCGGAAGGGGCACATGTCACATAACTGTCCATCAACGAGCACCTGTCGAAAATGTAATGGTCATCATCACACTCAACTTTGCTTCAAGGATCATCCCAAGCCAGACTCTAAACCTGAGCGAATCTCTCCCAACCCGATAGACACACATCAACTTGAACCAACCACATCCGCTACCGCTTCTCTCATTCAAGCTACAACTACTTCAATCAACAACGGGAAGCTGCTGAAAGTAGTTCTGGCTACAGCTGTGATCCAATTGGTCGATGATAGTGGAAGAGTCCACACCGCTCGCGCGCTCTTAGATTCCGGCAGTGAATGCTGCTTCATAACGGATGCTCTCTCGCAGGCTATGAAAGTTAATCGAACGAAAATTTCTCTCCCCATTGCTGGTATAGGCCACTGTGCAACATACGCCAAATATAAACTTCGTGCTACTATTCGTTCCCGCTTCAATGATTATGCTTCCCTGACTGAATTCTTAGTATTGCCTAAACTTACCGTCGAACTCCCATCTGCGGCTATCGACGTTTCTTCTTGGGACCTACCAACCGATGTCGAACTTGCCGATCCATCATTCAACCATCCAGGCCCTATCGATGTTGTCATTGGAGCGGAAATATTCTTCGAATTATTCAAATACCGTGAACGAATTTCCCTCGGAACAACCCTTCCTGTCCTTGTCAAATCTGAGCTGGGGTGGATAGTTACTGGAAAGACTTCCTTCAGTCAGCCTATCACACCGATTGTTTCCAACGTAGCCACCATCAGCGAGCTTCATAGATTCCTCGAGCGCTTTTGGGAAATCGAAGAGGATGACGCTAAACCAGGACCATCAGTGGACGAAGCCGCTTGCGAGAACCATTTTGCAGAAACCGTTGCCCGGACTGATGAAGGTCGCTACGTTGTCCGCCTGCCGACTCGTGAAATCATACTCAGCAACCTCGGAGACAACCGCAAGTCAGCAGTCAGACGATTTCATTTGCTAGAAGGTAAAATCAAACGCAACGAGACACTCCATCAACAGTATCGAGATTTCATGAATGAATATGAAGATCTCAAGCACATGCAGAAGATTTCATTCATCACCGGCACGCTGGCTCAATCCTACCACCTCCCCCATCATGCTGTTATACGAGAGAGCAGTTCAACAACGAAGCTGAGAGTCGTCTTCGATGCGTCGTGCAAATCCGCCACCGGTTACTCTCTCAACGACGCTGTTATGGTCGGCCCTATCATCCAAGACGATTTGCGCGCCATCATTACACGTTCCCGAATGCATCCTGTTATGTTGATTGCGGACATAAAGCAGATGTATCGGCAAATCCTTGTCGATACCAGAGATACACCGTTGCAGAGAATTGTCTGGAGGAATCACGACGACGAACCACTAAGCACCTACGAACTGAAAACAGTAACCTACGGTACTGCCTGTGCGCCCTTCCTCGCGACAAGAGTACTGAAGCAATTGGCAAATGATGAGCAACGTAGATTCCCTTCCGCTGCCAAAATTCTGCAAAGGGATTTCTACATGGACGATCTTTTCACTGGTGGCCAGAACATCGACGAAGTAAGGAACCTTCGGAAGGAGCTGGAGGAACTTTGCAAGCTTGGCGGTTTCGAATTACGAAAATTTGGTTCTAATTCAACTGCTGTAATCGACGAGGTACCGATGGAAAATCGTGCAATACAATCATCAGTGGATTTAGATCGGGATCCATGTATTAAAACCTTAGGTTTGAATTGGGATCCATCCGAGGATCATTTGTGTTACAAGATTCAACTCTCTTGCGACCCGGAGAATTTTGTCTTAACCAAACGAATTGCCTTATCCAGAATTGCTCAAATCTTCGACCCACTAGGGCTTTTGGGTCCAGTTATTGTTAGCGCCAAACTGTTCATGCAATCTCTGTGGACTTTGAAGGACGAAAAGGACAACACTCTGAACTGGGACGATCCTCTACCGGATGCTCTTTCGAAAAAATGGAACCTCTTCTACTTCAAATTGCCACATTTAGAAAATCTCAAAATCCCCCGCTGTGTAGTTTTCCCAAACGCAACATCAATCGAACTGCACATATTCTCAGACGCATCAGAACGAGCATACGGAGCCTGTGCGTACGTCCGATCACGCGACAATAATGGTTGTGTTCGCGTAGCATTGCTGACTTCTCGTTCAAAGGTTGCCCCCCTCAAGCGAATAAGTATACCACGCCTCGAGCTTTGTGGTGCGCTCCATGCCGCCGAATTGTACACTAAAATCTGCTCATCCACTCAGCTAAACTGTCCCACCTTTTTCTGGGTTGATTCCACCACCGTCCTCGCATGGTTGAATTGTTCACCGTCAACATGGGCAAATTTTGTTGCAAATCGAGTCTCCAAAATTCAACTCGCCACAATCAACTCCCACTGGAATCACGTGCCCGGCAGCGAAAACCCAGCAGACCATGTTTCGAGAGGAATACCGCCAGAAGAACTTCTTTCATGTGACATCTGGTGGCACGGACCGGCTTGGCTAAAGGAAGAACGAGATGCGTGGCCATCGATTACTACTCAACCCGAAAATTCAACAGACGTGTTACTAGAACAGCGAAAATCATCTATGACGACCACATTATGTTCCCCGGAGCCTTCGTTTGTAGATGATTTGGTCAAAGGATTCAGTTGCTACCAACACCTCCTGCGAGTGACCGCCTTCTGTCAACGGCCAGCAAAAATATTTCGACTATCTTCAAACAAAAGAATCCCCAACTGTGTCCTGTCGGTGGAAGAAATCATCGAAGCAGAAAAAACTCTTTTTCGATTAGTTCAGCAGCAAACGTACGAACAAGAACTAAATCATCTTCGAAAGGAGCAACCAATATCCCCCAAATCCCGACTGAAATGGTTCAGTCCTTTCCTGGGCCCCGATCAACTTCTGCGCGTGGGTGGACGATTAGCAAATTCCAATCAAAACTACGATACTCAACATCAAATCATCTTGCCATCATCTCACCAAATCACCGCTCTCTTGGTCGAACACTTACATCGCAAACACTTGCACGCAGCACCCACGCTTCTACTTACCATCATTCGACTACGCTTCTGGATCATAGGGGCCAGAAGCTTAACGAAAAAAGTGGTGCACAAGTGCTTGCAATGCTTCAAAGCCAAACCAACAATGGTGCAGCAATTCATGGGAGAGTTGCCACGATCGCGCGTCACTGCCACCCGACCGTTCGCAGTCACTGGAGTGGACTATTGGGGTCCAATATTACTGCAACCACCACACCGGAGAGCATCACCAAGGAAGGCTTTCGTCGCAGTATTCATATGCTTCAGCACAAAGGCCGTTCATCTGGAGCTCGTTCCAGATTTGACAACCATCAAGTTCCTGCAAGCCTTCAAAAGATTCGTCGCTCGCCGAGGGCTGTGCACTGATGTATACAGCGACAACGGGACGAATTTTGTGGGAGCAAAGAACGAAATCAAACGTCTTCTTCGTTCCGAGAATCATCGAGCGGAGGTGTCCCAAAGCTGCTCAGAAATGCAGATTCGTTGGCACTTCAACCCGCCGAAAGCCTCTCATTTCGGTGGGCTGTGGGAGGCAGCGGTCCAATCGACACAAAAACATTTTATTCGCGTGTTGGGAACACGCTCCTTACCCTATGATGATATGGAAACGTTACTTTGCCAAATTGAATGTTGCCTTAATTCGCGACCAATAGTTCCTCTCAGCGACGATCCGTCGGATTTTGACCCCCTCACCCCTGGTCACTTCCTGACTGGCTCAGCCCTCAAGGCAGTTCCCGACAGAGACTTTTCTGACATCAATTACGACCGACTCAAACAGTGGCAAAAGGTTCAAAAAATCGTCCAGGATATTTGGAAACGGTGGCACTTGGAGTATCTGTCCACCTTGCAACCCAGAACGAAATGGTTTCGTCCACCAGTCACTTTCATACCAGGCCAACTAGTTCTCCTCCGGGACGAGAATACTCCTCCAATGCGATGGCCAACTGCACGAATCATCGATGTTCATCCTGGGAGCGACGGTATCATCAGAGTAGTTTCGCTGCAAACACCGAAGGCAAAAACAACTCGCTGTGTCCAGAAAATATGTTTACTTCCAATTCCACCACATCAAATCCAGAACGACGACAAACCAGATCAGCTGATCACCACGGACGACAAGTAGAGCTGCTCGGAATGCTGATGAATCTTAATTTATACAAGGCGCATTTAAATTGCGACAAGGTAAGAACCTGTCCAATAAATTTATTTTTTCGAAAATTTTGCTTCCGGGTCTCAAATTTTGCAGAGCAATATTTATGTTCCTGAGATAAAACATCAACATACTACTACTACCAAGAAGGATGACGTTCAAGATGTCATCGAGGCTGTTTCGTCGACATCGGCTAGAAGAGGGACAACCCACGGCAAGCGGAGCTCGTCATCATCGATTAATCGATGAATCAAGAAGCTGCACGGTGATGCCAGAAACCTCGTTTCTGGAGGGGCCAGGATGTTCGTGAGACGAAAAATGTGTTCATCGCCATCTCGTTGTGAAACGAGTTGGGTCAGATTAGGATACCCCCCGTTAAAGATATCATCGAACGCTAAGTGGGCCACAGTAAGAACAATGTATCTGCGATTATAAATTTCCGGGCGAAAAGATTATAAAAGACCAACCCACGGTGTGGATTTCGCCTTTCGTCAAGCTCTTGTGACAGTAAACACGTCAACGTGACATCTATTTGAAGTAGTGTGCCTATCGTGGAGAAAAGTTTATAAATTAAATGTTTAGAGATTAAGTAAATAAATAAAGTTAAGCAAAAAATAGAGTGAAGATAAAGAAATAAAGTATTAAGAAGGAAGAAAGATGAATAAAGTGTATTAAAAAGGGAAAATAAAGTTGTTTAGAAAGTGGAAACATACGGACTAGTGAATTGATTCGAAGAAAAGTACTTACCCACGTGATACTTACCTGCCTGTTGTTGCTGTTTCCACGGCTGCTAATTCCTGTGATACTTACCTGGTCTGCTACTGCTGCTTCGGCCCTGCCCGATACTTACCTGCTGCTGCTGCTATCGTCATGTATGAAATAGTATCTTAAAATAAATGCGCCTCGTCAAATCTGATGGTCAATTATGATGTAATTGATGGAAAATAGGCCTGAAAAAATATTTTCCAATGCTTGCAGTGTGAATCCATCAACGTGGCGTCATTTTGTGCCCTTCGATTTTGCAACCAACATGGCGTTAGTCAATTCAATGCTTACTAGCCTTTTTATGGTCAGAAAAATGGCTAATTAGTTTTATCATGGCTTAATGATACCCCAAAAAAGGCTACGATTTGACGTTTCTCTCGCAAGCCAACCAATTACACGCTTAGGATGAGTTCCTCATTTCTGAGTTGTTTATCATTAGTACAGTAAATGGGGACAAACTTTTTGATTAAAAAAGGATTGGTTGTGAACGACCCATGGAATAAATCATGAGTTGAAGTCAATTTTCGTTGTGTGACGCCATTTTGGAATCCAAGATGGCGGCTTCCGCTGAACTTTTAAATGTTGTAAATGACTTAAAATCGCATGAAACCCCAACAATATGAGTAATAGGTGAAAGGGCTGATCGAGTAGAAGTCGAATTTCGCTTTTAGACGCCATCTTTAAATCCAAGATGGCGGCATCCGCTCAACTTTTAATGCTGTAAATGACAAAAAGTCGCATTGAACCACCACTACACCCTAAATTCAGCCTCTGTGCCAATGGCGTGTAGTCAATTACATAGCATCATTGGTACAAGAAGATAACGCGACCGGTGCTGATTCGATTTGCTCCCACCGGCATTAACCTCCCAAGTCAACCGAATTGCGTATGTCTGAAAGAAACAAAATAAAAACGATTTCACGTCCCTCCCTATCGCATCATAAGACGAAGAAGGATGGAAACAAATACCGGCCAACACCAGGCAGCCAGCGAACCGAGCACTGTGCGTGTGAATGTAGCAAAAGCAACAACAAAAACATCCTTCTAATTCAATCCCTTCAATTCACCGGCAAACAACCACGGCCAAGCTGTGCGTGTGTATGCAGTAAAAGCAACAAAAAAAACATTGCTTCAATTCAATCAACCGGCAAACAACCACGGCTAAGCTGTGCGTTTGTATGTAGCAAAAGCAACAACAAAAACATTCCTTAAATTCACTGGCAAAGCTGCCCGGCTTTAGCAGCTGTGTATATGTAGCGTGTGTATGTAATAGCAGGCAGTAAGCAAAGCACAGTTCTCATTCAATGGGTTTCCCTTTGCCTTCACTCCCGTTCCCTTTCCCGTTTCCATCAAAAGACAAAGGACTACCTTGAAAGGCGGCCAAACGCCGGGAAGCCACCGTCGTGCGTTTTTTTTGTGATTGTTCGGCGGCAGAAAGCCTATGACAAATATCCCTCATCCTGTATGAAGCTCAAATAGTACACTGGTTAGGATGTCGGACTGGCAAGACGATCTAGTTGGTGATTTGAGTTCGACTCTCCCTACGGGCGCTGTATTTTATATTTTTATTTTCTTGTTTCTGGGATGAATTATCCAATAGGAAGGAAATCCCATAAAATGTTTTTCTTGTTTCGCTTCAATGTAGTGGTCATGCATCTTATTGGTTGGGAGCCGAGTCCTTATGCCAGTTACGGTTTTTCAAACATATCATCTTCGGCACAGTGCACATTTCAGCGCATTATCGGCACAGAGATTTGCTAAATAGGCATTGGATTTTTGCAACCTCTTCTATGGGTGTATACGGGTATTGGGTGAAAGGGCTAAACTAGAAGAAGTCGATTTTTTTTCTTTCCGACGCCATCTTGAAATCCAAGATGGCGGTTTACGCTGAACTTTGAAATGCTGTTCAACACTGAAAATCGCATGAAAGACCCACAATACGGGATACATGGCGGAGGGGCTAAACTAGAAGAAGTCGAATTTCGCTACCGGACGTCATCTTGAAATCCAAGATGGCAGCTTCCACTGAACTTTAAAATGCTGCAAATCACTGAAAATCGCATGAAACTCCCACAATATGGGTATAAATTGAAAAGGATCAACGAGTTGAATACAAATTTCGCTATCGGGCGTCATCTTGAAATCCATGATGCCGGCTTCCACTGAACTTTAAAATACTGTTTATCAGTAAAAATCTCTTGAAACTCCCACAATATGGGTATTGAGTGAAAGGACCAAACGAGAAGAAGTCGAAATTTGCTATCCAACGCCATCTTGAAATTCACTGAACTTGAACTGATTTTAATCACTAAAAACCGCATGAAATCACCAAACTATGAGTATTGAGTTAAAGGACTAAACTAGAAAAAGTCAAATTTTGCTATCTGACTCCATCATCAATCCAAGATGGTAGCTTTCGCTATTCTTTTCAAAGCTGTAAATAACTGAAAATCTCATGATACATCCAAAATACGGGGAATTAGGTGAAAGGGCTACACGATTATAAGTCGAATTTCGCCCCACAATATGGGTAGTAGTTCAAAGCAATCAACGAGTAGAAGTAGAATTTGGCTAATTGACTCCATCTTGAATTCGAATATTGTTGTTTCCGCTCAACTTTAAAATACTGTAGATGACTTAAAATCTCCACAATATTGGTATTGGCTAAAGGGCTGAACCAAGAGAAACCTAATTTCGCTACTAGACTTCATCTTCAAATACAAGATGGCGGCTTCTGCTTAGCTGAAAAAAAACTGTTTATCGCTAAAAATCGCATCATATTATGTCTAAATTGTATTGGTCTTATTCTAGTGAAAACTATAAGGTAATGTTGTTTCTGTTAATCGTTTGATTTAGGCACATGCGCCAAATTGGATGTTGCCAAAATCGAATATTGCCAAAAACGCACGGTGCCTGTATTGTGGTGGTTTTGTGGGATTTTCAGTCACTTACAGCATTTCAGAGAAACGCGACAAGAGATATTCGACTTCGATCGTTTAGCCTTTTTACACAATACAATATATTTTGGGGGTTTCATGCTATTTTCATTCATTTATAGTATTTTTAAGTTTTGCTGTCATCTTGAATTTCAAGATGGCGCCAGATAGCAAAATTCGATTTCTACTCGTTGAGCCCTTTTACTCAAAACCAATATTGTTTGGGTTTCGCGTCATTTTAAGTCATTTACTACATTTCAAAGTTCAGCGGAAGCCTCTATCTTAGATTTTAAGATGGCGTCAGATAACGACAACGACTTCTAATTTTTATAATTTTTACCTAATAACCATATTGTGAAGGTTTCATGATATCCCAAGTAACCATAAGCACTAAAAACTAGCACCAATTCTGCTCTAACGTCAGCTATAGAGCTTGATTCTGTGCATCATATTAGCCATGTGAGCCAAGTTTGGCGAAATTAACTGCGGCTTTAGTGCAGAAACTGGTATAACCCTATAAAAGCACTGTGCTGTGCTAAGTTGATGCTATAGCGTTGGCGGGCAAAATGCTGGGAAAATGCAAATGGCGTTCAAATGAGGTACAAACCATGCGGTAAAAAAAATTTCGATTTTTGTTTGGCTCCATTTTTCTGCCATAATAATGAAATTTTGCTTATGTTGATTTTCGCTTATGCATATTGAGGGGATCACTCGGGTTGCATTTTTTACATGTTTTTTTTTATTTTTCGGTTGAAGATGACCTGGAATCGAACTCATGACATCTATGGCTCTGACATTTGACATTGACTCTTCTTGTGAACCTATCAGGTCCGCGCTAAATCTTTGAAAAAAAAGCTCTATTTGAATCAAATTTCTAGCAAACGGTGCCCTAAATTTGCATAAATTCAGCATCAATCAATGCTAATGTGCTTTGGCCTCATGCCACTGTAGTGCTTACATTGTGCAAAAAAGCATTAAAGCAAGCTTGTGTGATGCCAATTTAATGCTTAGAAAATATAGCATTTTTTATTCTGATTTAGAGCTATGTTGCATTTCAAAAGCATTGTGCAAAGCTGATAAAATGCTAGTTGCATTTTAAAAGAGTGGTATAAACCTAATATGATGCAGCATAGCACTCGAAGGGTTGTATTAGAGCAAAATTGCACTTGATGTGCTTATATAGTGTAATTTAGCGCTTGAATGCTGGTGTAAAGCTAACAAAATGCAAAGCTTTAGTGCTTATGGTTACTTGGGATTTTCAGTAAAATAAAAGCGGAAGCCGCTTGTATTAATGACGGCGTCAAGCAACAAATTTTGTTCCTCCTATTTGAACCCTTTCACTCAATACTCATATTGTAGAGTTATTCATTCCACTTCCGCAAATTCGAAGTTTTCATAGATTTTTATATATTTTTTTTATTTTAACTCAAAACTAACACACATAACTTATCGAAAATGTGTAAAAATTGGAATTCCAATTCAAATATGTGCTTTCTAATCTGAGCGTATCCTGTTATGACATCTTGAACTGTCACTAAGTTTTATGGCGGTTTAATAATTCGCCACTGAATGCTATTATAGAACATGCAAAAGAAAGCTTGGATCAAACTTCTAAGTTTGTGTTTTATTAGAGTTTAAACAGAGCATTCATAACTCCTTCAAATCAACTAAAACAGTATTCTTAATGAAAGCTTTGTAGCGTTTTCAAAACAATCTGAAAACATATGGTCGATTCAAGAATATAAGCATTTCGCATAACCATGATTGAACCTTTATAAAAGGAGGTGCACAAAAAATGCCATAATAAAACCATAATAGAACATCCAAATGCTAGTGAGCATAATTTGTGTTACTTGAGGCATCTTTTTATGAGGAAAAAAGTATATTTTATATTTATTGGTGACTGATGGTAATTGGGCTGAAATCGAGCAAATACGTAACAACCCCAACAACCCAAGGGCCTATTGAGCTTTCCTTATGCGAGAACAGTTCTAGCGACTTTGCCATTTTTCAGATTCTCGCTCCGAATAGTTGCTACTGGTCGATTTTTCGCTTTTCACATTTTATCTATTCCACGTTCTTATTCGCGTCATTCCGCCGAACATGCCATTAAAGTTATAATCATAAAAATTATGGAGATTAAAATCATATAACAAACAATCATTGGCAAAAAGAAAAAAAATCAACAAATAATACGGTTCAAAAATTAACACTTGACCAAAAGTAAGAACGCGGAATAGATACAATGAGAAAAGCGAAAAATCGACCAGTAGCAACTATTCGCAGCCAGAATCTGAAAAATGGCAACGTCGCTAGAACTGTTCTCGCATAAGAAAGCTCAGTAGGCCCATGGCAAAGATACCGTCAAACGCTGATTCTTTAGCTGAAATGATATAAATATTCTTATTTTGCAATTTCTTGCTAATTTTATTTTTGTTATATGATTTTAATCGCCGTAATTTTTATGATTATACTACAATCATTGGCAAAAAGAAAAAATGCAACAAGAAAATTCGCAGTGAGAATCTGAAAAATGGCAACATAGCTAGAACGCATAAGGAAAGCTCAGCAAGCCCATGAGTTGTTACGTTTTTGCTCGTTTGAAGTGTGTGTAAAACCACGCTCTCAAACCATTGGGCTCCTTATACATGGAAATTCTCTTTCTGAGTTTATCATGTATAGTTAGCTAGTGTAGAGCAAAGGCGGGAGAATTCATGGGAGCTTTTCATCAACATGCCCTCTAGCCTAAAATTTCAAAATCTATCAAACTTTCTCCTATTGGCGCACTAATGCCTGCCTATCTACCTTTCTTTCAAATTTCTTAAAAAAAAAATTCTATCTAGTTTTCATTCCGCCGAACATGCCATTAAAATTATAAAGCATAGATCACCATGAATCTGGACGCACTGTTTATTATGCCATTGCGCTCCTAGTTGTTGGATCTGGAATGTTTTGCAATACTTTGTTCGGAAATATTTCCTCTATCAGTGCTAAAAATTTCATTACGATTCGTTTTGTTCCAAAAAAGTTACACGTGATGGAAGCCGCGAGACGAAAATAAATTTTTGACACTCACGTTAAAAACCGACGTGGTCGGGTTAAAAAAATCGTGAAATTGTTAAAAATGCTCAAATCAACCATGTGCAGCGTTCTCAAACGTTTCCGTGAGATGCATACTATTTCGATCGGCAGGTTCATACCAAGCGTTATGGTGGACCTAAAAATCAGAAACTGCATTTGAAGGTGTTGAGAACGATCAAGGCAAGCACAGGGTAGTCGAACTACGACATCGCCAAGAAATTCAACACCGACCGGTACACCGTTAGAAGGATTAGTCTCCGCGAAGGAATACGATCCTATCGGGCCAGTAAGCAACCAAATCGGACATTGAAGCAGAATTTAGTAGCCAAAGGACCTGCCCGGAAGTTATACAACAAGATTCCAACGACGTACGACGGATGCATCCCCCCCATGGATGACGAATCGTACGTGAAGATGGATTTTGGGCAGCTTCCTGGCCAAAAATTTTATAAAGCCACTGCAGTGGTGCACTGCACTGGTCGGGGTGATGTCCCCTCCTAGTTTAAATTCGTTTTTGCCGATAAGTTGGCAAGAAAGTGTTTGATCTGGCAAGGTATTTGCAGCTGCGGACGAAAAACCCCGGTTTTTGTGAAAAACAAGACCATGGACTCCGAAATGTTTGTTTGTTTGTTTGTTTATTTGTCTCGTGGCATAAAGGTTCACCTTTTTAATTTGCCACTATCGGGGTATTCTGGTGTACATTATTTTACATTATAAGTTATCTATCAAATTATACAAGATTTTCTGAATACAAATTCAATTAATTTCGGTTCCAAAACTCTAGGCAGCCCCTCTTAAAAATTGCTTCGTGAATCGGTTGTTTTAATGTTGAAGGTATCGAATTCCAGTGTACCACACCTCGAACGAAAAATGAGTTTGAATACGTTGCCGTATAGTTCGATGGGATGATGAGGTTTTGCAACCGTTGCCCTCTTGATGGTAATAGCTTCCTGGTAAGCGTTGACGGAGATCCAGTTGTTATCAGCTTGCGAATGAATAAACAGGATCGATGAGCGTACAAGTTTTTCAAAGGACAACCGATTAAGTTTTTCTGGAGGTGACTTACGTGTGCGTATCTATCCAAACCATAGACGAAGCGTACGCAGCAGTTAAGAGCAACACGAAGTCTATCGAAGCTTCTGGCACTTGGTTTCACATGAAGTAGATCGCCAAATAAAAAGTGAGGTAGGATTAAGGCCTTAAACAAATTTAATCGTGTGTTTAAAGGAGCCAGCATCGCACTCCCACGCAATAAACGAAGACTCGCATACACCTTGCCGCATTGTTGGTTTATCAATTCGTCCCACTGAAGGTCGGTTTGAAATACGAAGCCAAGATTTTGAGCACTTTGCGTCCAGTTGATGACCTGACCACCCAAAGTAATGGCTTCTAGTGGGGTCACGTTCCGTCGTCTTCCGTTTAAAAATAGGGCTTTGCTTTTCGCAGGATTTACAAGAAGTTGGTTCAGATGGGACCATTGCTCGATATTCTTCAGGTCTTCGTTGACCATGTTGATGATGTCTCGACCGCAAGGACCGAGGCGACCAATATACAGTTGAACATCGTCGGCGTAAAGTTGGATGGAGCAATGCATTAAAACACCAGGTAGATCGTTCACATGACAGCAAAAAAGTAGTGGACCAATCACTGAACCTTGAGGCACCCCAGACGGTACGGCGGCACATTCTGACTGCTGGTCCCCACAGAAAACCGTTTGAGATCGTCCATTCAGATAAGATTCCATAAGTGTTACAGCGGAGTTTGAAAAACGAAACTGGATGCTTAGTTTGGAGCAGAGTTTTCCATGTGGAATTGTGTCGAATGCCTTTGAGAAATCCAGCAGCACTAATATGGCAGTGCCTTTTTTATCGACAACGCGAGCCAGGTCATCGTACACGCGAAGTGATGCTGTTTTGATGCTGTGACCTTTACGGAAACCGGCTTGATGTACAGTAAATAGCTCATTTTCCGCAATAAAGAGTGACATCTGTTGCTTCAAGAGTTTTTCAAAAACTTTGGATATTGTACACAAAATTCTTATTGGCCGAAGATTGCTCACTGAATTTAAGTGTGGTTTTTTTCGCAATGGTATTATTTTGGCATGTTTCCAAATCGATGGGAATACTGAGGTTTCGATAATTCTGTTGAACATAAACGTTATAGGTTCTACAATAAACGGGAGCGTAATTCACACAAACCTTATCAGCAGTCCATCTAGACCCGTTGCATTTGATTTGATTTCTCTAATAGCGTTAACAACTTCCCACCATTGAACCGATCGAAAGGAGAAAATATTCAGTGAGCCTTGCAATTGTCTTCTTTGATCTTAGTGCGTTTCGTTATGTATGTAGTGAGACAGAAAAGTGCGATTTACTTCATCTGGATCGTGTTCACAAACTTGCACGGACTTTTCCCTGCCTACACCAACGGTTTTTAGTCGCTTCCACAAAACTGGAGAAGGCAAACGACTATCCAAAAAAGTTGCAAAAAACTGTCGTTTTGCTCTAAACACCAGAGAGTTCACTTTGTTTCTTAAAATTTGAAAACGTCTCCGAGCTAACGCCTTGTTTACTGGTGGAGCATTTCTCCAGTCTCTGTAGCAGATCACGTTCCAACAAAGCTTTTTCGATTGCGTTATTGAACCACGGCCGTAAAGCATCTTCATTGCTTTTGAATCTATCCGAGCAATCCTCTTTGATCGTGTTAACATCACGGGAGACCAGATCAAGTTTGTTGTCCAGCTCAGCTTTCACTGCGTCGATTTTACCGTTGATAGAATCAATGCGTTCAAAGGTTTTGGTAAACTGATCGTTGATAACCTGGAGAACGGCTTCCAAAGTAAGTGGTTTTGCAGTACCATCGATTTCATCATCGGATCGGACCCGTTTGGTGTTCGAGTTTGTTTTGGTGCTATTGCAGCTGCCCGTTGTTGTTGGTGGAGAACGTGAAACCGACATGGTGAGATTTTTGTGTTGCGACGTGATGATGCGGGAAAAGGACAGCAACGTAGTTCTGGAGTAGTACAGCGCACTTTCCGCGGTATAAACAAATCGTCTCACAATGTCTACTCGAAGTTTTCACAGAGGGTAAATTTAATTGCTTAGTTTCGGTTGCGGATAGATTTTTGGCACTTGATAACGCGTATGAGATTACAACTCAGACTCCGAAATACATTGATACGCTTTTCAGGAATTTTGACAACGAATATATTCCACAATCGTTACTTCAGTGGCGCAAGTTTTAATAACGACACATTGCGACTTTTTCTTTTTCTTTTCTTTTCAAAATGTACAAGGAGGAGTGCCTTAAAAAATGTTTTTTTTTTCGTACAATAGCTCTCACAAAAGACCAGTAAAGTTTTCGCCAGATTTGGCATGCTGCCACTACAGCTAGGAGGTACTACAGCGGTATTCGACCAACGGGTGGATTTTGTTGAAAAGGACATCAACCCACTCAACTGCCCTCAATTCCGCCCTATCGAAAAATTTTGGGCAATTGTCAAGCAAAAGATGAAGAAGAATGGTAGGACGACTCGGGAAGCAACAGAGATGAAGAGATTGTGGAACAAAATGGCCGCTGGGGTCAGTGAAAAGGGTGTCCAAACTTTGATTATAAAACTTTTTTTTTCGTTTACAAAGCTCCGAGATAGACCCGTTTTAACGCGTCCAGATTTGTAGTGATCCATGCAAATTTACGGCGATTAAATTAAAATATAACAATTTTTTTGTAATAAAATTCAAAATTTATTGCCTGTGATCGGGTTGTGGAATCTGTATCCAGTTTTTTATTCTTGAATTTCAGTTCGGTTCGTCATTGGTACAAAATCCTGATTCAAATCTTGGTGTTGCATTTGAACCTCAAATGAGATTTTTTTTGCATGTTCGAAGTTCAATATTTCGGAATATTAAAAGTAAACATAAAAGCAAACAATTTTAAAAATTGGGTTTTCAATACTTACTCTTAATTCTGAAGCAGAATTGAAACTTATGAAAATTTAATAATGATGATCCCGATTAAAAATATCAGAGTGTCATCATTTCGAATTTTCAGTCAGATTCACTAGTTGAATTACGAATAAATAATTGGAGAAATAATTCATTTAAAAAATAAAAGATTCACTATTCAAATTAGAGATTTCTGGTTAAGGATTCTGTTATAAAATGCTTTCATTAGATCATAATTATAAGGATACTAGCAGACCCGGTAAACTTCGTCTTACCATGTTAAACTTGGCGTCTATTTTCCATTTTTTCTTTGCTGTTTGACTTTAAAAAAGCATCAAATCTTGAGTTGTTAATCGTCTCGCTTTCTTGAACATGTCCTAGTTGATGCATTTCTTTGTTTTTTTTGTCATTTTTGCAGTTTTTGTCGTACTTCATCATTTTTTAGTTGACTTTGTCATTTTTAGTCTTTTTATTGTATTTGATTCTGTTTTTTTTTATTTTTCAACTTTTTGTAATTTTTGAATACTTTATAACTTTCTAAAAAAACTTTTGTTTTTGTTGTTTATTCTATCACCATTTCTGAACGTAAAAACGTATGTTTGGTGTTTGTCTAAATTATATTGGTCCTGTTATAGAGAAAACTAAAAGGTAATGTCGCTTCAAAAAACCGTTCGGATGTCGCCAAAATCGAATGATGCAAAAACGAACGGGGTCTGTATTTCACATGCATTAGTACTAAATTCATATTTTTCAGACAACAATTCCTTCTTTAAATAACACGAATTAAAGTTTAATTTTTTTAAATAGTTTAAATGGTTTTGATTTGATCGGCAAAATATCAATCTGGGTCACATCTAGGCGTCATTCATTACTCTGTGCTGTACAAATAATCTAGAAATCAAGAAGAAAAAAAACACATCTAGGCTTCATATGGCCACCACATGCATTGAAATTATGCTTGGCTGAAAAATGCGCGCCCTAATATTTCCAATCACAATCAGTATGCTATGCCATAGTTACTATCGTCTTGCGACGTTGGCTCGCGACGTCTCGACCATGGAGACGAAAAACAAACCGCCCGGCGCCCAAAAGAAAGAAAATGTCGAAAAATTGAAGGCCATGACTTTAATTTGTTTAAATTTATTAGAAATTTAATGATTACGGACAATTGATGCGACTTTTTGTTGTTTTTATTCGATATAAACCGATTCGCATGCCTACAGAATATTCTAAAAATAATTTCATTTGAATCGGTTGGGTCATTTCGGAGGAGTAGTACTACAAACACCGTTACAAGAGAATTTTATATAATAGATTTGATTTTAATTTAGACCAGCTGACCCGGTGTGCTTTGCTTCGCGTTTTTAAAACAAATGAAGTTTGTTTAAATTATTAATAAAGTTTTTGTAGGTATAATTTTAAATCAAAGATGATTTCGTCCTATTAAATAAAACTTGATCTTTAAATTTGTTTTTCAAGATCTGGAATTTGAACTGTGTTTTTGAAGGTTTCATGAGTTCTTCAATAATTCCAAAATGTACGTTTTGTACGAATGGATTCTGCATCTTCCACCTCTTCCAAAGTGGGGAGAGCTTACAAACTTTCAAAAAAATCTCGTTTATATCCAAAAAAACATTACATGTCACATTTGACTCCAGATGTTTGATGAATTTTCAATTTATGCCGAATAAAAAATGAAAAAAAAACTTATTTCCTTTCCTTCTCCACCCTGAAAAAAAAAGATGGATCCTTTTGATTGATAAGTGCTAAACTTGTTCCAGCTGTATAGGAGACCCCCCTTTTTTTCTTTTCAATCTACCATTATTTGAAGAAGGTTGGCGTTTCTAATAATCATAGCCAAAATAATCATGTACCCGAAACGCTATCATATCAAATTTGGTTCCATTGGTTAATAAGATCTGAAGCGATACAACAAAATTATATGGAACCTTCCCTCTTCTCTTCAACCTGCTAGGAGGAGGGGTTTATAATAATCTAAAAAATCTATCTCATACCCAAATATCTTCCCATGTCAAATTTGATTCCATTCTCCTTATTAAGGCTCAATTTATGCAAAAAAATTCATTAGAGCTCCTTCTCCTTTTTATAAATTTATCGGAAAAGAGTGGTGTCTCAAATTGTAAAAGAACCATGTCTCGTGCTCTAATCCTTTTCCATGTGAAATTTATTTATGGGAGCCTCCCAAATCCCTTCCTATATCCACAATGAACGAATGAAGCGTTTTCAAATAATCATATAACAAATTCTCGTTTCATATGCTCGCCCATGTCAAGTTTGGTTCCATTTACATGATAAATTCTCAAGTTTTGCAAAATATTGTTAAGGAGCCCCTTGCCTATCTCCCCACTGGAAGAAAAGAGTAGAGGAGAGGGTTCTCAAATACTCTTAAAATTGTTTCCCATTCCCTGATACCCTCTCATGCCAAATTTGGTTTCATTTGTTCGATTTCTTCTTCAGTTATGTACAGTGATGGTTTGAATCATTTGACTTAATTTTGAATCATTTGCTTATAACTTCTTTTGAAAACATTTTTCCCAGAAATGATGTTCTAAACTTTAGTAGAACTAGATCTTAGCTGCAACTTTTGTGACCAACACAAACCTGTATCTCTTATGCCTTATGAATGAGAAATCGAAAAGTTTAAATTTTTGAGCAATGATCGTAATCACAATCATTTGGATTAGCGGGTTGGATTAAATCCTACAATTCATACCACATTGAAGATACATATTTATGACATACAAGAAAGTTGTAGCTTAGATCTGTATCTACTAAAGTTTAGAACATCATTTCATGGAAAAATGTTTTCAAAAGAAGTTATAACCAAATGATTCAAAAATAAGTCAAATGATTCAAACCATCACTGGTTATGTAAAAAATTGTATCGGAACCACCCTCCCCTCTTCATATCTCTCTACAGGAAAAAGTGATAGGTGCTAAATATTTATAGAAACATTTCTCGAATAGTTTTCGAGTAATGTAAAAAATTGTAAGAAAGACCCCCTCCCATCATCCTATCTCCCTACTGGAAAGTAGGAGCGGTCTAAAATAATCTTAGACATTTTTCTCGTATTCAAATGCCCTCCCAAGTCATGTTTGGTACCATTTTCTGGATCGGTTCTCGAGTTATGTAAACATTTGTCATTTGTTCGAGAGGCCCAAATTGCGAGCAAGAGAAATATTTTATTAAAAAATTTATGCATTGAAATTTTAATTTTAAACTCTCAAAACTTCTTTTTTGTCTTTTATTACTGTTCCAAATCATTTTACGGGTACTGGTATCCGATTATCTCAGACGGAACAACCGCTTTTTGCAGTAGTAGGCCGTTTGGCATCGTTACAAATCACCCCGAAAAAAAACCCGTTTCGACAATTCCGTCACCTGCCTGGACCAGACTGGATCAAACTCTCCTGAAGCCTGGTGCTTGCCTCAACGATCGTAATGCGTTTTTTTTACTTTCCAGGGGGCTAAACTGGTTGGATGTTTACATGAGGTGGTTTTCGGTTCCGGGGTCGTATTTTTAAATCCGTTTTCGATGTTGAATATACAAATGCAGCCAATCGGTTGCGGTTCTGTTTGTTGCCTGCCCAGCCAGCGAGATGCTCAGATATCTTAAGTGTGTCTGCTGAATGTCGTATTTGAATGTTGGATCGGAATGAAAGTGAAGCTGACTGACTGGTCCCAGGGCTGCTGGAGTAACTGAGTGGCGGCCTCTTAAAGGGGGACACCGAATAGCAGCAACTGGGCCGGTCAAGCAGCCGGATACATTCAAGTATTTTGCGGAATGTCATGTTGAGTTTTGTATGACATCATATGATTTTTGGTTGGTAGGATTTTACAATCTTTCGTAGAAGGTTATGCAATGAAAAAATAGTTATGATCAGAAAAGCCACAGCTCAATAAAATCGATGTTCACGGTTTTTTCAGTTTTTTTAGAAACACATTTTTTCAGGTTGCGATTTTAAAGTTTATAATGTCATTTTTTTTATTTTTTTTATTTTTTTGTCATTTTTGTCATTTTTGTCATTTTTGTCATTTTTGTCATATTTGTCTTTTTTGTAATTTTTGTCATTTTTGTCATTTTTGTCATTTTTGTCATTTTTGTCATTTTTGTCATTTTTGTCATTTTTGTCATTTTTGTCATTTTTGTCATTTTTGTCATTTTTGTCATTTTTGTCATTTTTGTCATTTTTGTCATTTTTGTCATTTTTGTCATTTTTGTCATTTTTGTTATTTTTGTTATTTTTGTCATTTTTGTCATTTTCGTCATTTTTGTCATTTTTGTCATTTTTGTCATTTTTGTCATTTTTGTCATTTTTGTCATTTTTGTCATTTTTGTCATTTTTGTCATTTTTGTCATTTTTGTCATTTTTGTCATTTTTGTCATTTTTGTCATTTTTGTCATTTTTGTCATTTTTGTCATTTTTGTCATTTTTGTCATTTTTGTCATTTTTGTCATTTTTGTCATTTTTGTCATTTTTGTCATTTTTGTCATTTTTGTCATTTTTGTCATTTTTGTCATTCTGGTTATTTTTTCTGACCCAGTTTTAGAGATATTAAAATTGCGAATGATGATGGATTATAAAAAAGCGAGAATGAAGTTTCAAATAGTTTGCATAACGTTTGATTTTTACCGTATATTTCTTTTAGAACTGATTGTTGTCGAATATTCCTTCTTAGCAATAAATTTGGTAGGTAAGCCATCTCACATCTTCAACCTGTTTAACTAAAGGTACCTTTAAGTCTCTTACATGAAACCTGAAACTGTATCCGAAGATTATTAAGCTCGCTTTGATCTGCCAAATCCCATCACCATTAGAATCAATAGTCTGACGCCAGTCAATGCTCCTACTTCCATCTGTCATAGTGATAGATGGATTGATGGTCGTACCAATGGCATCGATGGCGTTGATGGCGTGCCCGTTCGTCACATCGATGAAGGCGTTCCAGCCCGGAAGATTATCATCAATCCATTCGAATCCGTCAAACTCATCCCTAGCAAGCTGGAACAGCAGCAGCAATTGCACAAAAGAATTTCATTCCGCTCCAGAAGGTTGGCTAGGCCGGAATTTATCACCACCTTAGAGCTCCTCTTCTGGGCCGGTAACGAGTGAGCGAATGACAACGGCCAGGTCTGGTAGGGTCTGGCCAGACTCAGCCGTTGGAACCTTCCCGAGGAAGGTAGGTCATGGAAAGTGGCGTGCTGATTGAGTGGTCACCGTATCGTGGCCGCGTCGTCGCTGCCATTTAGTAGGTACCGGAGAGCGTCGATGACACGGTGGAAGTCTACCTGATGCTCGTTCACTTCATCCCCCCTTTCCTCCCTTCCCCACTCTGGTTACGGTTCGTTAGACGGCATCCGCCCATCTTGACCCTGCAGCCGGACCTTTAAATGAATGATGTCTGCCGGGGCGTTCGTCATTTGATTTTTCTACCGGGCGAGGTGTCAAATACAGTCAAAATGATTTACCGAGAACACGTCGAAGATTGATAGTTGATTTTTTTTTTCACTGGAACCCCGTTGCTGTTAGTTGAATAACTCTTCAACAGTAAGGTCTCTACTAAAGCTAGGAAGGGTCATGTTTTCATCAAAACTAGAAAAAAATCTGCATTGCTGTGATGATTTGATATGATGGAAACTGGGAGCGATCTAGATGGGTGTTTTATGGATTGGATGTTTAAATGACAAATTTTTGAAAATGTTTGCGTCCCCTCAATTGTATTAGATTCAAAATCCAAATTTTATATTCCCTTTCAAAACGAAAAGTTTAGGCTTAAACAACTCATTAAAACTTATCTATAAAATTCAACAAAAAAAACATGTTTGAGCTATGGAATTAGAAAAAATCAATCATGGCCCTCAAACGACACAGTTACAGTGTTATGGATTTAGGAGTAATGAAGCCCATTTATTGGAACAAATATTTTTTTCACAGGTCTCTGAGTCGAGAAGAAAGCTTTCGATTCATAATCCCAGAAATAATCTCACTTTTATGTGTAGTATTTTTTACCTCATCTAAAAAGAAACTTTCCCGCTTCCTTTCCCAAATTTTTGAACTTCTCACTTGACAGTTTCAGTTAGACTGCCAAAACGCAACCCAAGAAGGTGACATCCGCTGACATTTAAAATGCTGTAAATGGTCTAAAATCTGATTAAAATCAAATAAACTATTCAGAAAAATATGAAACAAAATAAAACTAAAAACAAATATAAAAAAATAATAATTGAGAAGAAATCAGGCTTAAATAAAACGAGAAACAACCTATATAAAATTTGAGAATGTAAATTTATAAAAAAAACAAGATCAAATAAATAAAAAATATGAGAAAGCAAACGTGTTAAAGATGCCTTTGAATGAAACTGAATTTAACAAGATTCATCGTGATAAATCGAACCAAAACAAGATAAGCTTATATTGAATAATTAAAAAGAAAATTATAAAGAATGACAATACCAAATTAAAAAAAATGCAATAAGATCAAATAGAAAAGAGCAAAAAAACGAGACAAAACTGGATAAACCAAGGCAAAAAGATGAAGGAGGTTAAACAAGATGAAAGTAAAAAAAAATTAGAAAGACTTAACAGATAAAAAAAGATTAAAATAATCAAACAAGGCAAAAGAATTCAAAAAAGAAGATTAAATGAATCATAGCAAAATAAAGAATTAAATAAAACAATACACAACAAATGAAAACTAGAAAATGCATGGCAGAGCATAATGAAACAAAACAAAAACAAGATTTTACCAAATTAAATAAGATGGAATAGGGTCAAACTATAAAAAACACGATGTCAACACGATGTTGTAAAACAAGAAACAAAAGATGACAAGACACAACAACATAAAACATAATACAACAAACAATTTTGAAGAAAGGTTGCCATGGACCTAGTGAGTTTTAGGAATTATGTTCGTCAAGTTATGTCGTGGGACGGAATATTATGTAAATAATAAGAAAATAAATAAATAAAAATAAAACAATACCAAAGTTGATAAAACAAGTTCAAACAATGTTTAAAATACGTGAGAATATAAAACAATGCAAAACAAGATAGAAAAGGTTTACAAGACTTAACTAGGGAAACAAACATTAAATGAAAGAAAAAGTAAAACAAAAACTAACAAGGTAAAAATTAAAAACCAGGATAGATAAAGATCAAAATGGATTAAAAAAAAACAGGTGATTTCAAAATTGAGGCTTCCGTTTATTTCTTAACGCTTATTTTTTTCAATAAAGTTTTTTACTTGTTTTTTTTTAATGCCATCAATGTTGCTTGAAATCTTTTATTGACTATTTAATTTTTATTCGGTTTGTTTCTAAATTAAAAGTTTGATTTCCTTTGGGTTATTTTAATTTCATTTTAAATGTTATAGGTATCTTGTTTCAGTATGATTCTCCTTTCCTCTTAAAGTTTTTTTTTAGTTTTATAATTATTTTGCCTTGTTTAACTTTTGTAATATGTTTTGTCTTATTTTAAAGTTGTCTCTCCCTGTTCGATATTGGATAATTTTATTTTGTCTTGTTAATCTTGTTTTTTTTTAAACCAGGATTTATTCTGCTTTATGTGGTCTTAAATAACTGAGAAGAGTATTAAAAAAAAATTTGTTCTGAGAATTTCTTTTGAATGGATGAAAATTGATTAAATTTTCATTGATGCAACCTTGTCATGTAATGTGTACGTATACAAAATTGGGTGACTGTCAAGTGGTTTTAAGGATAGCGTTCAATACTCAAGTTCATTGACAATTTTTTTTGTAAGCATCGAGAAAAATCCGGAAACTCCCACTGGGAGACCCAAAAACAGCTGGAAATCGACTATTCGGCCAAAGCTCGTTTCGATTCGTTAAAAAAGTCGTAGAGGATCAAATAGTGAGCCAAAATTAGAATAAAAGTGAAAATGATAAATTTAATTTTTCGTTTAACTGGCAAAAAACAGGCCTGACTTCATTTCGAAAAGGTGGAAAAGCTGCCCACCGATAAAATAAACAAAATACAGTGGTCAAATCGTGCTCGAAATATTTGGACAGCTAATGAAAAAATCGTAATGGACAGCAAAACGAACTTTTTAGCGGTCACCAGGCGAGATTCCAACCAGAAATTTTTTGTTGACAAGTCTCGCCTATCCCGGAGAAAAACGAGGAGAAAAATTAAAAATTTAAGTCTAGTATTTAAGGACGCAGAACGGTCCGTGGAAACTGCAAATCACGCAGTGTTCCATAACGATTTACACGATGAATGGCTTAAAATGCAAAGCAGACAGCCTTCAAATGCGACCATTTTCTCTGCAAAGCACTTCAGTAGGTCCCACAAACTTTACACTGTATAAAACATGGACCTGGAATCGTGGCATTACGCGTAAACTGTAGTGGAATGACAAAAAGTCAAATATGTAGTTTTTGGGTCAAATGAGGACAGTCGGCAAAATTTGTCTTAGCTTTGACCAAAATCCAATTGTGTAATTTCGAAGATCAAGCTTTGGAAAAAAACGTAATCAAATATAGCATTGGAATGAAAAATAGGATGGTTGATAGTATCTATCATAGATGGCGCTCGTGTTGCCCAAATGTTAAAGTCGAAAAACTTCTTTATTGAAAGCTATCTCAAAAACCACTTGACAGGACATTACAAAAATGCAATTCCTCAGTGAATTGAGCAATGAATTGAGTTGATGGGAGGCAAATGGATGCCGAGATACCGAGATTTTTTTTTCTGTTTTTGCGCATATGATGATAACTTGTGAGTTGAACAGTAGGCCGATGAAATGTGTAATGGAACTTCCAAGTTTCAACAAGAACGTTCGTTTAAAAAAATAAATATATAAATATAAAAAACCATTTAAATGTTTGTATCCATATCCTCAGGAATATTATGAATACAGACAAAAAAATCACAATCTGTTGAACAAACAAGATTAAAACATATTAAAGTGATGAAGAAAATCGAAAAATCTTTAAAAATCATAAATCTTTTTTGTTGTTTTGGGACCCTGGATGAAGTTTTATCTATAAAGTTTATTCAACGTTTTAAAAACGGTTAGTTTTATCTTCAATATTATTGAAGAAATTGAAGAGAATCCGAAAAATTTACGTTTTATAATCCATATGAAAAATGTTATAATTTTGAAACTTCAGAAATTTTCAGAATTGTGTAAAACTTCCAAAGAAGCAAAAAGCAACTTTTTTATGAGATCGTAACATATCCTCTGAATGGTTTATAAGATTTCATGTGATCTTCAAAACAAGCGAAGAGTGAATTTGTTTCTAACTTCAGTGTTGCTCTGTGTAAAGATAGCAAACTCGTTAATTAAAAAAAATAGTTTAAAATAGTTGAGCACTGTTCACGGAAGAAATCGGACCATTCTTATTTTATGTTTAAAAGCAAGTTTACTAGCAAGAATTGTGAAAATCATGATAGATTGTTTGTTTAACTATGCTTTAAGCAACACTTGTGACAAAATGTTGAAAAAGTTGGATTGAAACTGGCAAACTTAGAGCTAACCCATTGTAGGGCGTATCAATTTTACACAAAAAAAAAGTTCTAAATAGCCTAAATTTCGAAGGAGGCAAAGTTTTTGATGTTTGGAATAATTCAAATGAATGGAGAAATTAATTTTCCAGAAGATATAATAGAACTAAATGGAAAAAGAGATAAGTAAACTGAAATAAAGAGGAAGCTGCTGCTTGCTACTTAAAATCTAGAAAAAACGATTTTTTCGAAGAAATTACCAAAAAAAATGTTCATAGTTATTACAAAACAGCAAAAAAATTTTTTTGGAAAAATGCTGGCTTCTGACGGACAATGAACCTTTTACCAAATTTGACACGAGTTAGTATTCTAGATAACAACTTTCTCACGTTGTTCAAAAATCGGATATATCTGATGATCTACAATGCATTTGATGAAAAAACTTAAAAAAAAAGTGTGTAAAGGATACAAAAGTTGTGTTTACTTCTTGACGTGCTCTGCATTTTTTAACAATAATCATAATTAAGGGAGTGACTGTACTTTCAAAAATTAACGTAACATTTTATTCCTGACTCATTTTTGTTAACTGAAAAATCTTTTATTGCATTTGTCCGATTTTCAGTCTTACTTCACCGTTAGGTTGCCAGATTTTTTTAGACTTCACCGTTAGGTTGCCAGATTCTTTTAAGCACGTATCCGGGCCGGACAAATCCGGCCAAAAATACGGACAATATCCGGGCAAGTTTTGTCAAAACCCAGAAATTACTCAACAAAGATCAAAGAAAAATTGAAAAAAAAAATGTTTTCATCCAAACTAATCGACAAATTTTGAATCTTATTTGAAGCTTAAAAAATATCTGTCATGATAATTTGTTTAACTTGCTCAAAAATTTCGTTTTGTAGGGTTTTATAGGGAAATCTGGCAACCTTACTTAAACCGTTTAGCGGCTTAACCAAGAAAAAGTAAATTTTATCGTTCGATACTTCATTTCATCAAAATGTCTCAAACTGCGACATATTTAAAGCCATTGGCCTATGATCGAGAAGCATGAAACAGAATCCAACATCATGGAAAATTCAAGTAGATTAAGTTAAAAATGGTACTTGAGGTCAAATCTAAGATGCGCAAAACTAAAAAAAATATTTTGAAAAATATTCACCAACGCTCTAAAGACAAGACGTAAGAGCCTTAACCAAATTTAATTGAAACCAATATTCACCACACTTATTTTCTTCAAACAATGAGAAGGCGACACCAGCGGACTCTCTCAAGCGGACAAAATGGAAGCACTAATTCGAGAAATTTGTCCAATTTGTGAATAGCGTGTATTTTGGAGTCGACTTGATCAGGGATGCCAGTTATAATAAATAAAATTATTTACTTCTGTTCTTGCACCACAAACATTTTAGTGAATCAACAAACAAACAAAAAGGGATTTAAGAAAATATCTCCATTCCATACTTGTTAATATTTCTGAACAAAATATGGAGCGGAGTAATTACTTTCAATTACCTTCCATATTTGATTATTTCAAAAGATAGATTTGGATCGGCATAAAGTGTTTTTTACGAAAAAGATTTTAAATTTAATCGGTCCGAATAGAAAAAACTGTTTAACTGTTCATAAAATTTTTGCTAACTAAAAGATAAGAAAAAAGATATTTACGTAGAAATACCGTTATTTTGTTTTAAACTAGATGACGGATTTCGCTTTTAAATTTAACAAGAAATGGGGTTTTTCGACGATTCGTTTTAAAAGATGGTATTGTTATTATCTCATGCTAGGTGTTTCTTATGAGTTTGAAAATTTTCAAACAAATAGATTTATCATTATCAATTATTAAGTTTATGAGATCATTCATCAAATCCAAATCAACAGTCAAAGAATATTACACGGAGCTTCTTTCCAGCAATGACATGACAAAAATTTCTTTTTAATTGTTTATAATTAATAAATTGATTGAAAAAATTAAGCCTAACAATTAAATCCATGTACTCTGATAATGGATTTGGATTTATGCCTAAGGGACTTGTAACATATCTTTAAGTTTCCGAAAAACGTGAAAGCTATAGGCTGGTGGTGAGAATTTTGAATTCATTTCTCAAATGATGTTTTCTTTTTTGTATGGGATTTTCATCGTCTGGGATACGTGTTTCTCAAATGAGCGGAATTAAATTTTTTCAAGTGTACATAAACTAAACAAAGGAGTGTTGAAAATATGCTCGGACGGCATCCCTGATCAGCATTTTGACAGCTCCAGATTATCATTTTAAAAGGGCACAAATAGATTCTTAATTATTAATAGAGACAAACGATCATCAAGGAGAAATCAAAATTTCGGCACATTTTCTTTAAATTAACACGAAAATTGAGAGCTCATTAAGCATCATGTGATAGCAAGAATAAAAAATTCTGTTCCCGGCATGGAATGTAACGGCTTTGAATTTCCATATTTTTTTTCTGGTTGTAGAATGTAAAATATGACTTTCCTATGGAAAAGTTCGTCCAAAATATATAGCGTATTTTTAGGTTCATGCCTGAAATATTTTACCTCGCGTAACCTTGATTCCATCGAAAGAACTTTTCAAAAACTTCAGACATGCTAACTTTATATTTCATCAATCACCCTGACAAATTTCAATAAAAAGCGTAACGTAGTTTCTGAGATATTGCAGTTGGAATGGTAAAAGTCCAAAACGTTGGATTTTCATAGAATTACTGTACCTCAGGCTATCCAAACTTTTGAAAGCTCAAATTTTGTGATATAATAAATAAGTCATTTATTACAAATGCTTGTCCTTAACGTTTTTGAGTCTTATAATATTCCCTTTTCATTCTTTCTTTTTTCAAAACTTTGCGCAAAATCGATAATAACATTACAATCACATGTTTAATGGTTTGGATAACGTTTAAAGAATTGTAAGAATTTGCGCTGTTAATAATTTATTTATTCAAAAAGTACTCATTTTACTTCCGCCTTTTCGATATACTAGCCACACTTTTTGAAATTATCAATAAAAAAATCAGGACACCTGGCATCTCTATTCAAAGCTACGAAAAAATTCACAGTGTAATACTTCCATTTCTGTCACCAGATAGCGCTATTCGTGTCTCCCGTTTTCTCGTTAAGTAGTGTATATCGGTTCAAGTATATCTGCCTTAACTCTTAAGCTCTTAAAAACTCACAATTTTTCTCGGTATTTGAAAAAGAGTTTTTGGGTTTTTTTTTCCAAAAATTTTACTTTTACCATAAAACAGGTGTTCACTTTATTTCGCGAACAGTCCTTAAATGGGTTTGTTGTAAAAAAGTCATAAAAAAGTTATTTTATAACTTTTGAAGTCGAAAAGTTTTTCGCACGTGGCTGTCTTGAACTAAATAATTGATAGGTATATTTAGCAACTTCTTAAAAATCTAGTATAGTAAAACAAATAAACGAGATGGTAGATACTGGTTTATTGTGTAGGCAAATCACTTAATATTGAATGTTTATTTTTCTATTTAATTTGATTTTAACAGCATCCATTTTCAACAAAAGACGACAATACAGACGATAGTTTTTATTGACGATATTTTAAAAAAGATTGCCATTCGATCGATTTATTTATTTAAGACTTTTTTTCACTTTAAAAGTGATAAAACATGCATTATTTGTTGCAACCCGTAGCGCGAATCCACTGAACTTAACTGATGAATATGCCTGGTGGCCCCGAAATGAAGCTTATGAAGCTCAATAGAACCGCAAACTCATCGGCCCCATCGTTGAACGTCGTCATCAGTTGGTCGTAAATCTTACCCGTAAACCGCAAAAGAGCTCATTTTTCATACTTTTCACCCGGCTTTCTAATAATATTGCCAGACGTCCATAGTCGGTAAGTCTTGGAGTCAATCAGCCAGCAGCCCTAGCAGTTTTACTTGAACCGCATAAACATAAACGCAAATAGCCTTCACTGTTTAGAGACGCTTTTTTTCAATTTTTGCTTCTTCACGAGTTGATTTAACATGAAAAAAAATTGAATACTGGTAAGAAGATAAGTTAATTTGACTCTAGAACATAAACGTTCGAGCAATAAGTCAAGATTATTTGAAGGTTTCTAACTAAACATGAAAAAACAAAAAGATAAAATAAAAAAAACGAGCCCAACAAACACACAAAAACCACTTTTGCTTTCCGTTCACATTTTTGTCTTCCTAAAATCTCACAAAGGTGAGAATCATTTTTAATAGGTCAGTCAGGCGGATCGCATTTTGTGGACGACAGCTAATTTCTTCTGTCTAATTCATTTTTTCTCTCCAACATCACTCATGTGTTAGATTGGCAATGGATCGATCAATATCGACCGCGCATTTCCTTCGGATGATGGAAGACGGATCTCCGTCTCCGAAAATACAGGTTCTTTGCTTTGTTCACGGAACTTTACGTGCTTCGCCTCCAATCAAGCGAAGTCATACAGGTGCCGGTCTCGAATGCGCGAATTTGGGAAGCTGTGATGCGAGGACCATTCAATCGAAACAGGAGACGAAAACACGAGAAATTGAGTAAGTATAGGTACCTCAATGTGATTCAGTCAGCAGCATGGCTTACGAAATGGTGTTTTGGGGGAGAAGTAAAAGCTGAATGATCGCGACAGAATGGCGTAATAATTTTCACTTTCTGCCTGGCGGCGTAATCCGAGTGCCGCTGTAGCTGAGTAATACTTGAAATTATGGAATTGTTGTGTAGTGAGATAATTTTTCAATTCTTGAAAGACATGCTTTTCTCAACCTATCTCTTCATACGAAGAAATTTTTTAGTTTTAGTTTGATTTAAGAAGTACTTAGCAAATTTAAAAAATTTCAAAGTTAACATGGAAATTTAACGATGTTAAAAATATATTGGCAGTTCAAACACATTTGTATTGTTTGCTTACTCATGCAATCAAATAAGCCAATGAAACAAAATTGTCCTGATACAAGATTTGAACCGCAACCCTTAGAGATGATAGCCTAACTCGCTGCCACGAGACCACGTCTTAATATTGCTCTGCCGGTAACTGAGATTCGAAGTGGTTTTAAACATTCCTAGAATACCTACCGGGGCAGCCAGCAACCAGAAGCGGAGGCGCATGTTCTGTGAAATATTAGAATTTAAACGAATTTTTCAAAAAGTATCCACTAAATTGAATTTAAGATATTTTTTAGGGCAAAAATCAATTCGTTTTTCAGATTTCAACTAATTTGTTAAAAGGAATAAACACTTTTTTTTTTATTTTCTTCAATTAAGTCGGGAAAATTAACCACAAATTTTTTGAAACAGTGGAATTTAAATTTTTTAGATCATTCAGCGTCATCATTAAAATAATATTCCTTGATTGAATTAAACATATTAAACAAATTTTAAATCAGTTTTTTTCTGTCACATAGATTTATCAGTTCATCAGTATTCAATTATTTAACTCGTTTAATTATTATTCATTTTTAAACTTATAACTTATAGAAAGGAAAGAGTCATAATCTGAAAAAAAAATCGAGTTCAAAAATTTTCCATATGCATCAAAATGTTGTCTCTTAAATTAGGGTTGCCATCCGTCCCGTAAAAGCGGGACATGTCCCGCTTTTTTGTTGAATGTCCCGCCGTTCCGATTTTTCGTCAAAATGTCCCGCTTTTTTTCTTGGACAACTTTTACAAAGTTCATAGACTTAAACTGGAAAAATCAAATTTAAGCCTCAATTTCAATTCGTTGGTTCCACACAGAAAACCTTTCAGATACGTTTGTTTTATCTCAAAATATGCAGCATTTTTTTCATAATTAATTTTATTTTTTTAAGAACAATACCTACTGCATAAATCTAAAGTAACAGTAAGAAACTGATTCAGTTAAGCATTCAATACAATGTGAATAACTTAAAATGAAGAAAATATCGTTTTAGTCGTTTTATCAAACACCACCTTTTTAAACTTAATTGTCCAAAGTTTACAAAGAAGAAAGTTTTTTTGAGTTTTAAAATTTTTCAAACATATTGTAAATATATTTGTTACTACACAAAGGTTTTTCACGCGGTGTACAATCCGCCATGTACATGTACGACTTGAAATATTTTCTCTTAAAAACCTGTTAATTTGCAAGAACCTGAGAAAATAATCGTGCTTATAGCAAAACCGAATGAATAAAAGTCATGTGATAAAATCTGAACAAAATAAATGCACGAAAAATAACCTTACTGTATGGGAGAATGGGAAATCGTGAGTCACTTTTTTTTATGTTCCATAACTTCAACTATTAAAAATAAAACGAAAATAAACAATTACATGGTTTTCTGCATTCTTAAAGTATCATTAAGCTTTTTTTTAAGTTATTTTCCCCAAGTTCTGACTGTTTTAAAAAAAAGCAATATTTTTTTTGAATTTTGAAAAATGATAGGGAATTGTGGGCCACCAAATCTAAATTGACCAAATAACATGCAAGGTCTATGAGTTGAACCAAAAGTGTAATTTCATAATTCATTTCGTTATTTTAAATCAACTTCTGATGATGAAATAAAAAAGAGGGTTGTGTTAATCGAATAGATTCAAAAATATGGATCGCGAAGGTTTAAGCAAAATTTCTAATATAGGATGGACAAAATATTTTTCATAACTCTTCATTTCTATAAACGGGAAAATATTTCGGTTTTTTCAGTCAATTCACGGATCCAAAACACCTTCTCTTCTTATTCCGACGTTTCGTTCTTTATTTGAACTTTTTCACAGGAATATAAATAAAGAACTAAACGTCGGAATAAGAAGAGAAGGTGTGAATTGACTGAAAAAGCCCCCGTTTTTACAGTTTTACCAGTCGAGAACAATTATCTACTCTTCATTTCTCATAAGAAAACTTTACAGATAGGGAAAACGTAATTTAAGTTCTGAATGTGTATAAAAACATTAAAATATAGGTGAACCGCGATACAAAACAAAATGTGGCCCACGATTCCCCACAAGCTATGATTTGCAAATTGGTTGCGTTAGTGTCACTAATTAATGTTTTATCAAAAATTACTTTTCCACATGACCATATTTTTGTTACGAACTCTAGGTTCTCCATCGATGTAATTCTCGAGTGTATGTTTAATTATGTTTTTTATTTTTTTAACTTTTTCAAACTTGATAAATAAAAGAAGCATATATGATGCGTATTAAAGTCAACACCATTTAGAAGAATATGCTTATGGAAAGCGACGACGATGACAGTTGGATTGAGATTTTTATCTCAAAACACATCTGAGATATTCAAAGTGACCAACGTTACCCCACTCTCCCCTACTTTATATGAAAAATTTTGGCTGGGGATTTTCGTCGAGTTTGGCAATACAATTAAGCTTTTTTGTTAAAATGTTCTTTCATGTCCCGCAGTGTTTCGTGAAATGTCTCACTTTTTGCTGAAAGTATCTGGTAAGCCTTATTTACCCTTACTTTCTTCGAGTAATATGTAGATAAGGTTAAAGAATATCGTTTTGAAAACAAATGGACTCAAAAAAATTTTTTCCACTATTTTGAGTTTAGTTCATTGATTAATTAAGATACCATTTCCTTAAAATTAGGAAAAAAAAAAGATTTTTTTGTTAAGTTCATACTTTAATATTGTAGTTATAAAAACTTTCAAACTCATATGTTCGGCAAACTTTTGAATTAAGACAAAAAACAATTTGTTGAATAAATAAAGTCATCTATCTATTGGTTCAAATGTTACTAATGGTCAATGAAATAAACGAAAGAAAATTTATATTAAAACTTTTATGTTATTTTGGGATCCTGGATGAAGTTTTTTTTTTTCAATAAGTTTAACTTATGTATTAAAAACAATTTTTTTCATCTACAACTTTGCTAAAAAAAAAGAGAAAAGCTCTGAAGGGTTTACGATCAGTAAACGCAACTTTTTGAAGAGATCGGAATAAATTCTTTGGAGAGTTTAGTAGTATCTTCAAAAATAATGCAGAGTAAATTTGTTTCCAGCAAATGACTACAAAAATATATAACAGTTTTATTAAAATTTCATGAAAAATTTATAACACAATTCGGGATAGGTTTTTGGGAGTTGAAAGATAAAAATTTTTTAATAAAAAAGATCCAAAGACATGCTTAACCCCTTGATGTGTCCCTTCCCCATTGCTTCGCCTTGGATCAAAATAACTGGCTTGTCGATAGAAACTTCTTTATTTCTTCCATTGTAGATTTTTCGTTAAAACTAATCTATGCCATGGAAATTGTGCAACTGTTTTTTTTTTATAATTTTTATTTTGTTTCAAATTTTTATCGAGACAAGTTTGTTGAACCTCGCTTAGGCAGAAAAGTAAAAAAAAACATAATCATTCCAATACATATCTCAAGGCAAGCCTAGAAACAATAGGCAAGTTTAAAATAAGGTTTTGTGAAAAGGTTTTTTTTGTGTCAAACCGCAACAATACTGAATGCTTATGATTTATCCAGCAGAAAGAAACGGATCAGCATTTTTTATGTTATTTTTTTTAAATGCTGTTGATTTCAATCGATTTCAAACCATCGCACACTAGATAATCACTTTTTTATGTACAAAAATGTACATTTTTAGAGATACAATTTCAATAAAAGTCTCCTTTTATTAATTTTCCATTTGTTTTTATAAAAGGCTGGATAATTCGAATGATAATAATCAAAATTTCCAGGAAAAAATCATTTAAAACCATATAGTTTATTTGACAATAACTGCTGAATTGATAAGTGTACATAATTTTTTTCATCTTTAGAACCGATCGTTTTATGGTATTTCTCCAAAAATTAACAGAACTAGTTAAATAAAAATGGAGCTAATATGAACAATTAATCTGTAATGATGGAAGATTGATGGTTTAATGTTTTTTGTTTAATCTAGTGATGTTCCTTTTTCGAATTTAGTTGGCTTAAAAACACCTTCATTGCCCCAACTTCCCCTAAATTCATTAAATGTGTCTCTCAATTTGAAGTAACAATCAAAAACCTTAAATACAAAATACGAAAGTAATGTTTATAAGAGTGAAATTTGTCATCGAATCGAGTGATATACACCGTTTAGCTTTGAAATGCTTGAAACGTCACGTTATAAATTAAATAGGTACTTAAATGTCTTGATAAAAAGGTAATTTTTTTTATCTTAAAATAATTCACTTGGAGACCCTCTGTCTTCACAAAAGTTGTATATCTTATTATTTTTTAAAACTTTATCAAGATCGCATTAAAATCAAATAAATAACGAGTATTTCAAACAAAACAAGTAGTTCATTTAAACTTTTATGCATTTTTTGTTAATTCGGTATTCGATTATGAAAAAGTTGTTTTAAATGTTTAGGACACAAATATGCGGAGCATGTCAAAAAGATATTTCAACTAAGAAATCAGATATTTAAAATCAACCTCAATAATGCCTTTTTTTTAAGTTTGTAATTATAAGAATTTGTTCGAGTTCGTATAATTATTTGTCGGAGTTTTATCGGTCAACAAGTTGGCATTCCATTGATATTTAAATGTTAAATAAGATTTGGATAGATTTTTTTTCAAATTAACAATCAATAATGAGCTTTTTCCTCGTTAATATAACAGTGTTATTTTTTCTTTGCATATTTTTTGTTTCAAGCGGAAAAGCTTTGTCTGAAAACTGTTTATTATCGTGTCCCTCGCATTTTTTACAGATAAAAAGATGCTTGTTATGAGTTTTGTACTTGCGAAGTTTTTAAAAACGTAATAGGTAGGGTAAAATGAAGAGACTTGATCCCTGGGGTGACTTGATTCCTTATTTAAATATCGGAATTGGAATGTATTATTAGCTGACCAGAAGGGCCTGCTACAATAGCCCTCGAATCCCTGGTCAAGCCACGAGGATTATGGTGAGGGTGTGCCTCATGCGGCCTCTTTTGGTTGGCTCAGCGGAGCAGAGGTTGCGAAGAACCTCGGGTCGACTTTTGACAAGGAAGTGACACTGGACCAAGGAAACCAAAACACCGGTCGTTAACTTTTAAATATTTATTGTCCTACTTATAAGTTTGGAAGCTGTGTGTAGTGTAGTGTGTGGGGTGGCCGGCCAACTGGAACTCTGCTGCTGCGGGATACCTCGAGGCTTGGGGTTTGCACGTGGTGCACGGGATGAATGGAGGTGCTTGATTTGTGGTTAGGGACCTCGGGAAACCTAAACAGGGCTCGATTCGGCAAAGCGCTCGCTGCGCCTCGCCAAGCGGATATCGCTAGTCGCTGGCAGCTGTTGCCCACCCTTTCACTCGCCGATCAACCTCCGGAAAGCGCAAGAAGTGTCGCCCAGGGCTACTTCCGGGATTGGCAGCTGGTTGACGATGGCGGTCGGGCGTATTGGGCGACGATATCGTTGATGCTGCCTTGCGAAGGACCTGGGCAATTTTCGCCTAGTAATAATGATGGGTCCTGGAACCGAAAGGAATTAGCGAATTGGCGCGCTACCGGGAATAAGATCTATTACCTGATCTCGTATAACAATTTGCACAGGGACCTTTTCCACTGTCCGATGTGGCTTGTACGGAAGTCAGAATGGAAAAGACCATGTATTTCCCGGTAGCCCATTTCCGCAGTTCCCTTTTTTTACTTTTTCAATAGTGATTGTATCTTTATCATTTTCCTTTTAGCGTGCTGTCTCTCTCTAGTCAATATCCCTTTATTCCAGTTTTGTGTATATTTTGTGGTAAGTGTTTTGTGGAATGTGTTTTTAAATTTGATGTGACCGCTAGGAGTTCCCTATCTAATCTAATGATTCATTATACAATTTTAATAGTTTTTATTTAGGAATTTTATTAATCTTTATTATTTAATACTCTACTATACGGGACATGTGACATAAAACACATGACATCTAGGCGTTTCCCTAACAAAATGAGTACTCTTCGTGAGTGGCATAGGGTAACTGACTCAACTGGTAATAAATGTCCTACAAAGATCAAATGTTCTAGAAAACGAGCTAAATGGAGTAAAACAAATTGTAAGCTTATCAAAAACTTAACTAACTAAATATTTGAATTATTGAGCTTTGATTAAAAATTTTCAGTAGAAGTAACCTGAAAATCTTTTTTTATCACTTTAAAATGATTTTCACCCAAAAAACTTACTACACTTATAATAACTTATTAAATATTTATTCTTATATGTCAATCGTAAGAGTATATTAAAGAACTTCATATCATATCATATTGTCATATTTTTAAAGCATGGGTAAATTTACAACTTTAATCTAAAAATACCCTTCCAAAAAATGAGTAATGGGTAATGGGTTCGGTTGATCCCTAGAGCTCAAAAAGACACATTTGTTTTCTTATATATCTTTTTTATAGCTTGGCATATGATTAGTAATATTTATCCAAACACTGATAATTGTCTGGCCGATAGAACACAAAAAATTATTTAAAATTTTTTTTGAATTTCTTTTTTTGACACTTATATACAGTGAAATGAGAATCAGCATGCTCAAAAATAGTACATGAACCTTTTCTCTTTTGATTTTGTGTCATTTTCGCCAAGGGAAAGAGTCCCTTCATCAAGTGTCCTTTTACTTTGAAAATATCACTTTTGTTATTCTAACTAAAATGCTACTCACCCATCAATGGGATGTTCTATCGTTTTTAATTTTAGAGCATATAAATTTGAAATAACACGCTCTCCGGAAATATAAAAGACGGTGAGTTGAAATTTTTTTTCAACAAGATATGATGAAAACATGAAAATTGGATAATGTCTCCTCATTCTCTTCTACTTTTTTTGCTCGAAAATCCCTAGTGTGCACCGCTTTGCACCGTCATTTTTATTGTTCATCTCTAACCATACCACTGTGTTAGCGGTAAAATCAAATGTTCGGCTCTCAAAAGTTTTCCACCTGATCCTCATGATTCTGATAAGCGCTGCCAAACAAATAAAAAAAAGCCGTTCACCGAAAATTTTGCCTAAGGTGGCTTTACACTTTTACATGGCAGCGCATTCAGTTCAATTTCAGGCATCAGGTTTGAAAAGAAAAAAAAACAAATCCACCGACCCAAAAACAGGTCGATTCAAATTTGATCCCCATAGCTTAGAAAGGAAAACGAAAAGAACAAAGACAGCAGCCGATTTTAGAGAAGATATAAAAAGCTAACTGCTGCACTGCAGCAGTTTACTAGGCAATAGAATAAGCACGATTTCGTTATCCAAATTTCGGCCTTAAATTTTGACACCATCGTGACGCAATTTTCTTTCCGAGTTTTAATTTGATAAGATAGTTTAACTTACAAAATATTGACGAAAATTTGATCAAGTAGGTAGGTTATAATTTAATGGCAAGGAAAAGTATACAAGAATTGAAAAAATTTAAACATTTAATAAAAAAAATATTAAAAACAACTTCCACTCCAAATTTTAAATGAATTTGAAATATTTTTTTAAAATTAGAATAAAAATGCACAAGATCTAGATTGGTTACCTAAAAAAACATTTAGTTAAAACGAACGGTTCAAAAAACTCGCAAATGGGGCGTCGTCGTAGCATTTAAATCAGTTAGATTTATGAGCCTCAAATAGGCTAAAAAGTGCCGCTAGAGTGAAATTATTCAAAGATTGGCTTGCTGACTGTGTTCCGCCTTAGGCTGAAAATGCAAAGAATCATATAATTTTTACGCCTTCGCCTGGAGATAGTCTTTAGAGAGGCTTAATAATCTTTAAATAAATGAGTCACCAAGCAGGTTGGAATGCTTAATTCCAGCCAATTTTTCGGCTCACTAAAATAAAAATTGTATTGTTAGATGTTTTATAACAAAAAAAAAATTTTTTTTCAGAATTTTAAAGGGAAAGAACAAATAACAGCACGTGAAAAAGAAATTATATCAGAAAACGCGTTTATGGTTCTGAGTTCATTCAATCAGTGAAAAATCTTTGAACCTTTGCTATACTTGCTTTCAATCCGCGCATTTTACCAAAGTTCTAAATAGTCTGAAAATCTCTGGTGAACTGAAACTGAATACCTTCATCATAATCTCAGCATCACTGATAAAAAAAACCGATGGACATCATCAACGTAGCATCCATCCCGAGGAAGTCCACTTTTCATGTCAATACCTTGCAATGCCCGGTTCACCTGATACTGTTGCTGACTGGTGGTCTCGGAACCGAGTTTCTTCTGTTCCTTAGCAAGTATCGACGATACCCTTGTCCTGGCCTTTTCAGCGGCAGACGAAAGACGGCAAAAATTATACCCTTTTGCTGCATCGCAAGGATCGGACAAGGTGACATTAACCGGAGCTCAATCTCCAGCCGGACAAACCAGGCGAAGGCGGCACCGAGACAAATCAATCATATCTGGGCATCGCGGACCTTTTGCGACCTTGTTAACCTCGGAGGCTCTCGAATATCCGTCCACTTTTCCTCCTTTGCTCTTTTTCATCTCAAACCTCTGATGTGTAAAGCTGTGGAAAAGCCTTTCGGGAATCCTTTCGCTGGTTTATCTAACCGCCTCACGGTCCGGGGAAACGTTTTTGTACTTCGAATGCAGCAACTTTTCGCGGTTTTGAGAAATTTTAGGAATTCGTTGTCGGAACTCTTCCATTCAGCTATCCATCATCCCGACTCAACAAAGAAAAGCTGGTGCTGGTTTCGGTACATCGTACTTTGAAATTTGATTCCTTTCTGTCGTCCTAGACATGTTCCGACTAACAAGCGTACCTGCTATGCGTTGGCTTTCAACGGATCGTTCCGGGTGCTCAATCAAAGGTGGAAAACGCTCGAAAATATGTGATGCGTCGTTTTATCTATGTTGTACTTTTTTTTACTTCAAACATGTTCATAATCTGTGATCCAAAAAAAAAAACATTATTGTTTTACTTTTAAGAAACCCCATATTCCTCAAACGAAAAGAGTAAATCACGCAACATATTGCAAAAAGTGATTTTTTTTCAGAAATTTACGGCTGAATTTATAATTATGTTAAGTGTTGAAAAATTCTAGTATTGAAACAGGCTTGTAAAACAAAAATTATGCAAATACGAGAAACTTCCTTGAAAATCAATTGGTTAACATGCAAGAAACGAGTTCTAACAAATAACCGACTTGAAACGACCATTACTAATGTCCTAAAAACTTCCAATCAAGTTGGTCGGGGACTACACTCTTCCAAGCAAAAACATAACAGTATCAAATATCAGCACTTTTCGATTTTGTTTTCATTTTCAAAATGTTGACTTTTCAGCATTGAGTTACTAAAATATTTGCTAAAGGTTGCTAAAAAGTGAACATTTTAATACTGAAAACAATATCCAACAGTGCTACTTTTCGGCCTACTTCCAAGGCCGGATTAACGGGGAGCAATAGGGGCAATTGGAAAAAAAGTTTTAACATTACTTAAATCATACTGAAAATTTGGTTGTTTTATATAGAACTAGCTGACCCGGTGTGCTTTGCTACACCTTTCAAAAACAAATGGTATTTTCAGAAATTATTCAAATTTTTATTGTTTTGTTGACATCATTTTAAATCAAATTATTACATACTTAAAAAGCAACCGCTATAAAATGAGAGCTGCAGCTGGAGTTTTGAATTGCAATACAAAGATGACTGATACTAATTTTTTGAATCTTGATCTATAAATTTGTGTTAAAGATCTGATAATTTCAATCTGTTTCTTAAGCTTCGCCCTGAGCTGGGAGGGTCTCAAATTATTCATACGCAAACAATCTAACTTATAAAATATGGTTATTTTTGCTTGATATGTTCTGAATTTATGCTTAAAAACTGATAAGCAAGCCCTCTCTGTCCTTCCCATCACCCCCTGCTGAATGGAGGTCGTGATCTTTAATAATCATAGCCCATTTTTTTCGTACCCAAAAATCCTCTTATAGTTCCATTGGTTGATAAGTTTTCAAGCTTAAAAAAAAATTATATGGAGCCCCCCCCCCCCTTTCTTCCCCTCTCTACACTGTAAAGCGTAAGGGTCTATAACAATCGTAGAGATATATTTGTAACCAAATACCTTTTCATGCCATATGGACCCCCGTCCCTCCTCCTTTTCCATTTCAAGGATTTTGTAAAAAAAGTTAAATGTAAGCTTTCCTCTTTCCTTCCTATATTCCCTATTCTATCCTCCTACTGCAAGAAAGGAATTGTTTCACATATAAATACTTCTTGTTTTGAAATACCATCCCATGCCCAATTTGGTTTTATTTGCGTTGTAAATTCTTGATTTATGCAAAAACTTGAAAGGGAGTACCATCTCCCCTTCCGTCCTCCCCATTGAATGGAGGGGTGAGAACTCAACATTCATAGAAGAATATTTCGTACTCAAAAACTTTTTGATGCCAAATTTTGTTTCATTTGCTCGAATAACTCTCGAGCTATGCAAAAATGCATTTGTATAGAAGCCCCCTTTTCCCCCTTTATCAATATCATTCCGCTGAAAAAAAGGTGGAGCTTCAATTTATCATAGAATAATTTCTCGTATCCAAATACCCTTACATGCCAAATTTGATTCCATTTGCCCGATCAGCTCCCAGTTATACTGAAAACTGTAAGGGTGACCCCTCCTCCCCCTTTTCATTCACCTCTTTGAAAGAGTGTGGTATACCAAATATTCATAGAAGCATTTCTCGTACCCAAATATCATTCCATGCCAAATTTGATTCCATTTGCTGTTGAAGTTCTCGAGTTATGCAGAAAAAATTGTATGAAGCTCCCGTCCCTCTTTCCTTTCTCTCCACTGGAAGGAAGGAAGAGGTCTCAAATAATCATTAGAACATGTCTCGTTCCCAAATACCCTTCCATGCCAAATTTGGTTTTATTTACTTTATAAGTTTGCCAGTTATTTAAAAAAATATAAAAAAGGTACCCCTCCCCTCTTTAAATGATTTTACTGGAGAGAGGAAGGGGTCTCAAATAATCATAGAAACCTTTTAAGTATCCAAATACCCTCCCATGCCAAATTTGGTTCCATTTGCTTAATTAGTTTTTGAGTTATATAAAAAATTGTAAGAGAACCCCTTCCCCCTTTATATCTTTCTACTGGAAAGAGGAAGGGTTCTCAAATAATCATAGCAATATTTTTCGTATCTAAATACCCTCCCACGCGAAATTTGGTTCCATTTTCATTATTAGTTTTTGATTTATGTAAGAAATTATAAAGGGGAGGGGCCTCCTTTTCTACTGGAAAGAGGGAGGGGTTTCAAATAATCATTGAGATATTTTTCGTATCCAAATACCTTCCCATGCCAAATTTGGTTTCAATATCTTGATTCGTTTTCGAGTTATATGAAAAATTGTAAGGTAGCCCCCCTCCCTCCTTCCTATCACTCCACTGAGAAGAGGGAGGGGTACCATGTATTCATAGAAACATTCTTCAATCCCAAATACCCCTCCATGCCAAATTTTGATACCAATTGCTTGATTGGTTCTCGAGTTATGTAAAAAATTGTCTTTTGTTTGGAAGGCCCCTCCCTCACTTCAGGAGAGAGGAAGGGGTCTCAAACCATAATAGGAACCTTTTCCTGCCTCCAATACCCTCATCTGCCAAGTTTCACGTAAATCGGTTCAGTAGTTTCCGAGTCTATAAGGAACAGACAGACAGACAGACAG
This sequence comes from Uranotaenia lowii, assembly GCF_029784155.1. Classification (NCBI taxonomy): domain Eukaryota; kingdom Metazoa; phylum Arthropoda; class Insecta; order Diptera; family Culicidae; genus Uranotaenia; species Uranotaenia lowii. Next base: position 319,813,859 of record NC_073693.1, read on the forward strand.
ACAGACAGACAGACAGACAGACAGACAGACAGAAATTCATTTTTATATATATAGATACCATTTAAAATTTTTACTTATTTCGATGTTAGCAATTTGTTGTTCTGAAAAGTGCTTTAGATTAAAAATTTTCATTTTTATTTCTTTATTTTTTTTTTCATCTGATTTTTTAATTTTGGATTTTTGTGGGATTTTTTGTGATAGTTTTCGGTTGAAACCGACCAAAACTATCACCAATTTCTTTCGCTCTAAATGTTTTTTTCTTCGCGCCGAGATTTATCACCCGTTTCGTTTCTCACAATATTCACCTGTAAACTGATTCTTAAGTCCGATTTTTTTTTCCCGTAGTGCCGTTCTCAGTCTGCTCTTCCAAAACTCTACACATTTTTCCTAACTCATTTCTACGAACGCTCCCACACACAAGAGCCCTACGAGATGACGAGTACTTCCACGTTCGCTTTCCTCGTAGTGTAAAATACCTAGATTTCGACAATTTTTGCTTGTTTTGTCAGAAAAACCGTGTAAATAAATTAATTGACTGAAGTTTCTCATCTCAAATATGATTGATTCAAAGCAATGTTTTTAATATCCTTTTACTAAAACCTCTTGGTGATCTAGTTTTCGACATTCAATTTTAGTTTTCGACACGAAAAGTTTTAGTTTTCGATCAGAACATTTCCACCTCCTTTGTTTGCACAGGAATATGAATATTTGTATATTGGAATTGCTTGTCTACTTCACGGCGTTTTTACACCATGGAAACAGTATAAAGTTTATACTATAAACATACCCAGGAAGATGGGTGTCGAAAAATAGATTATTGGGTGAATTTCCGACTCTTGTTTTCGACAGCTTAAAAAACAGTTGAAATTTCTTAAAATGTTACCAAAAATATGAAATAAATTAACGAAAAGATTGATTTCAGAACCTAATCCATCCATTGATTTCTTTTATGTTGCTTTCAATCAAATAAAAGGGGAAGTTTTTTCATGATTCAAAATCATTCTTATTTAGTCGATGGCATTGGATTTCACAGGTGATTTAGAATGTTACTTTTGAATTATTGATTTACTACTCTTAAACAACTTATTTAGAATAATTTTTATATTCAACGTATACTAAACTGGGAGAGCAAAAATATAAAAATATAGACATACATAGATAGCTTGAGTCACCAAATAGAAAGATAAGCTTTTTTTAAAAAATTGTCGTAAACTAGATCCTGTCGAAATCTTGAGTATCTACCCTACTAGAGTTGCCAATATTTCAGTTGTTGTTTTACCTTTATTTCATATGAGCAAGTTCACTGGTGTTGGGTAAAAGTGGTAGAAATTTTGACATTTTGAAAATTTTACCATGCAAAATGTTTTCAAGATCTTGGGGCGTTGTATTTTTTTACAACACAGTTTCTATTTCAGCCGTATGTGATAGAAATATTGCTATTCTGGCATCACAGCATGCGAAAATACAACACGTGTTGTAAAAAAAACTAGAAGGCCACAGATCTTGAAAATGTTTTTGTATGGCAAAATTTTCAAAATGTGCCGTAAGTGTCAATATTTCTACCACTTTTTCCCAACACCAGTGAACTTGCTGAAAAAAAATCATATGGGAACTGCGGGTAAAAAGCCCACGTTAAGAAGAAGCTTTTATAACTCGTAGGGGGGAACTCGTCTATGGACGGACAACATTGATTTTTCGAAAACACATTATAATTATAATGTTTCAACACCATGGAAATAAAGTTAACCGTAGCCTGATATGGTTACAGAAATATGGTAGGTAATCCAATATGTAAAGGTAATCCAATGATAGGCATCGAAAGCTTTTGCTTAGTAGTTCGGAGAGGACCGCCGAAACTTTGTATTTATATAGTGGTCAATTTTACGGCTTGTCAAATGTGAATTGCACATAAACGCCATCGTTAATTGATTATCTTTCGACTACAGTAGATGAAAGATAACAAAACGAAAGTTCAAACGAAATATTAAGAAAATTCTAAAAAATGCGATTTGTCTATGACCGGACAAAAAATATTCAAAAATAAACATGATCTCAACCTGAAACTTTAATTTTTTCATCTCAATGGCACTCTCAAATGGTTAGCAGAAGATAAGGGTTCAAAACCGAAAATATTTTTGTCTTCTGAGAAACTTTAAGTTTTGCTGTCCTTTCATAGACAACTTTTATCTATTTTTTTCGAAACAAATGTTTCATTTTGGTTTCCGAAATTTTTTTGAATGGCTTCATTAAATATTCAGTATTAAGAAACAAGTACTTTTAAGACCTATGAAATCAATTTGAATCATTTTGCTACGTTTTTAGGCCATAGGTGCCAACTTTGGTGAATCAAATCGTAGTGTCCAGCCACAGACAACACTTTTAGAAATGAGTAAAAACAAACAAAAAATGACATCTCTTACCACAAAAATATGTTGTAATTTTTTTTTCTAATATAGTTTAATGATTGTAATATTGATACTCTTCAAAACAGTAGCGGAACCAATATTTACAAGATATATTTTTGAAGTTATAGCTTAAAACCCTTAATTTTCCGGTAGTAGACAAGTCCCCCCTAAATGAAGAATGCAATCCAGTCAATTCGACAAAAGTTTTTCACCATAAATATATAAACTGGAACACTTAAACCAATAAGATAAGTCTTAATGAAAGGCTTTGTAAAGTAAAATTTCCGTTTCGTTAGGGGCAAAGTGCGCATATGTGTGTACCCAAACGAGCCATTAAACGATTTTTACGTGTACATATATTGATTTAAGTGCCCCCAAAAGTGTTTGACAGGTAAAAACACTTGTATTACCAGATACACTAAGATTCTTGTGAAAAGTTAATAAAGTCTTTATCAAATTCAGGAATTTCAAATATTTGCGTTTATATTAAAGTTTTTTTTTCCAATTTAACAAAGAAATTTCTTTTAAAGCATTGTTATGAAAATTATACATTAATTCAAACAATTATAAAACATGCTTAAAGATAAGCGGACATGGCGCGGTTTCCCCCGTTTCGACCTTTTTATTAAAAATTGCTCAAATAATAAGATTTTTTTTGTTTTTTGATGAATGTCAAGACCCATGTTAATCATTAGAACAGATGACAGATGTTTATTGTTATTTTTAGATGCCGTTATTCCTTACGAGAAAAGTTGAAAAATTGTAAGAAAAACTCCTAAGAATTTTGGTTTTTGTTTTTCATCAAATTTACGCGATATTAAAAAACTTAGAAGGTCAACAAATGTTAATGAACGCATGAAAGTGTAAATCTAACAAACTGGCATTTTCTGAAGTGTTGAAAAATGTTTGATCAGGGAAACACTTAGCCGCCACGCTCTGCACATTTTGTACCTAGTTACCCTGCATTTGCTATTTATTCCTATAACTATTTTCCAGGGTCTCGTACCAATACGTTTAAAAAGACCGGAAAAGCCTTGTATATTTCAACGTACTATTGGTAGCAGTAAAGTGTTTTCTTCCTGAACATATTACCATGACATGTCAATTGTCAACTAATTATACGGTTGGTTGTCCACCATGTTTTCCTCATAAATTAACGAGAGTTGGATATCTTTCGGGAAATTTATTTGTAATCCTTAATCTTATCTGCAAGTTTCAATGAGAATTTTCAACAAAGGTTTTGCCGTTGCTGGAAATTTGCAAAGGTATTGATGACCAAAATTTCCAACTTAGAAACTACTGTTCCTGTTTTTGGTACCAGGGTCGAATGGAAAACTGTCTCAGAGGGTGGAAGGGAGTTTAGGGAAAAAAAATTCCTTTAACTTTTTGGTCGAAAAATGACTTCCTAAAGAATTTTAAAAATTTGTGAAACTAAGAGTTTCTCGTTATTCAGATTAAGTTTTTTTATATTAAAAGTTCTTCATTTGAAATCATTACTTTCAAAAATAAGTCCTAATGGTTTTCAGTTTTGAAGCTTTAAAAACAAATGAGGGATCTTGAGGCTTCGAAACATTGGTGAAAATATATCAAATACCATAAAATAAACGTAAAAGATTTGGTTTGGGGTCTAAATCAGATTTGTAATCAACTCTTATAAACTTCAAACATTCTTATTTTAAGTTTAAATCTTTTATTTCTCTTTGACCCTTCATTTCATGTTTTTTTTTCTCTTAAAAATTATTTTAAACAGTCGGAAATGATGTGTATTAGACTGAGTCGATTTGGAGTCATTTTTGAATTTCTAAAACCCTGGGGTCTTAGAAGCTTTGTTTTGGTCCAAAACTCATCCAAGATTTTTTGCAGAATGTTTAAGTAACGTTTACATGAGTAAATTTGGACTTTTAGGTTTGTATGGAAAAATTGAATATTTTGTACTGAAAAATTATCATCATTTTTGTTTCTTCTGTGGAGACGAGCCTAGTAATGCTTTTTATGCCAATTTATAAAATCTTCAAAGGAAATTTTCCGCTGAACAACTTTTTCGAAGACCGTATCTTCGTATCTTATTAGACAAAAAAGTTATTAGCTATTTAACAGGGGTATGTCTTTTGGCATTGATAAACAATTAATTCAATTTACACCACTGCTTGTGCCCCGCGAAGTATTGTATGGAATGTAGTCATGCAATACCTCGCAAGGCACCCAGCAGTTTTTTTTGGTTGAAATCTGTTTAAAAAATCTTTTGACTCAAAATACATTATTGTTATCAAGCAATTCCAATTTTTTCTCTGATTTCACAAATAAAGTTAAAGAAATGTGTAACAGTTTTTGAATGATTAAAAACACTTTAATTCCTGCTATGAATATCTCATACATTTTCACTCCCCGTCATCTCTATCAGCAGAATAATAGTTTAAACTTTTCGTGTTTACTTACTTGAAGTTTATTTGCGTAAAGCAGACAAAAACAAAGATGAAAATGTTCAATTTTGGTTCTGAATTATGTTTTTTATTGATTTGGTGGTATCGAAAGAAAGTTTTGTGATATCAGGTCTAGAAAAGGAATATCAAAGTTGAAAGTGTCTTACTTTTACTCCTTTTACAAATTTTCCAATGGAAAACCATTGATTTTTTTTTAATCTTGGGAAACATAGGTAGTATTGTTCATATACCCTTTGAACTTTGGGTTGGATAATAAAAAAAGTTAATTTTTCCTTATGCACTCTTATTTCTTAAAATACGTCCAACTGATTAAGCAGTCTGATTTACCACTGATGAGGAGGTTCATTTTTAGAAAAAGGTTGAAAATTTTAATAGAGTGAATTTTTATGACAAGAAGCGGTATTATAGGATTTAGGAAGAATAGGAGTATCTCCTATGCTAGCTAAATGAATTATTTACAATTTTTTGGATATTAGGACCAAAGTATGCTCTAGGTCCAAAGTACCTAGAAGCACTCGCCCTATATATTTTTTTCTGTTTTAACATGCCTTGTATATTTTATTTAGATTATTATTTAAGATGGAGAATTTTGGAGAAACACGAGAATAAATTATGTGAAGAATTCATGTTTTAAATATTACAGATTATTGAAAAGAATTTAAAGGCTTACCTACGGAACTTGATCCTTTAAGTTACGATTCAGTGCAACGGCGCGTTATGTGCGGGTTCTCAAGTTTCTCAACCGTTTTTAACTAAAGTTGAAATTTTGGAAAGCATGACTTGTAACATGACTCAAATATGTTTCATGAACAAAATTCAGCTACAAGCACTCACTTTAAAGTTATTCAAAGTCGACGATTTTTTTTATGCTTGGGAATCATGAAAAAAGATTGTAATTCAGTTATTTGGTTCTCGAGAAAAAATTACCACAGAGAACAGATATACAAGCTCGAACAAAAAATCGTCAAAAAAGTGTGTAAAATTTCAAATGCTATCACCAAAAAAATACGTTAGAAATTGACTACAAACAGTGCCATCTATTGCGCCGTTCAAAAGTTACAAATCAAATTTTCGTGTACTCAGTTTTCGAAAAGACGTAATCGTTTATGGACTCACAAAAAATAAGTCCAATGTCTCAGTAAAATGGACGGCTTTAATTTATTGCTAAATAAATGAAATCAGAGTTACTTTTAACTGGGAGGAATTTCACTTTCTTTATTTTTGCACTACTATGACAGTTAAGATAACTAACAGCTTTGGTATAAGATTTCTCACTTCTTGAACAGTAATTTATGTCAGAAAATGCATCTCATATGTCCAGTTAAATACAAGAACATTCTTGACGATCAGTCTCACCCAGCAGTACTGATTCTAGGCATCTCAAAGCGGGTTACTTTCACATATAACTTTAGCATCCAGCTGTTTTAAACTTTGTGTTTCTAACAAATTTGATGGAAAAAGATAATAACTTTTATGATTATTTTTTTTATGCAACATGATGAACGTATTACGAAACTTCAATAGCGATATTCTTGTAGCATGCTAAGCAGCTCATACGACCTATAGAAAACTGACTGAAACTTAGTCAGCTTTGTTTTGACAGTTCTCTTTGGTGTGTTTGGAGACATCTGGTGGCCCAACCAAAAATCAAAAATTGGTTCAAAATGGGTGTTGGGATTTTTACACAAGTTTCGTGGGCTAGCTTGTATGTCTGTTCTCTGTGAAATTACTTAGTACCCGAATAAACTGAACTTAGAAGCTATATGTTGTATATAAGGATATATTCTTTTAAATTTCTCAATATCATGGGTACAAAAAATGTAAAGAAGTGGTGTTAAACCCGTTCTTTTTAATGAATCAGTCGCCAAAGCTGTACCAGTCAAACTTTTAAAAAGAGAATTGGAAAGTTGACGAAATCTGTAACAGTATGGCATCTCTAGATTTATGAAACATGAAACACAATATTTTTGAAGACTATTCACAGGTATCTGTTTTTAGAAAGTTTTATCATTCTGTTTTTTCTGGGACTATTCTAGTATCTAAATTCGACTTTGCACTGGGTTCTGAGTATGTTAACTGAAGATTGAAGCAATAAAACTATTTGCACAAGAAAGGCAATTTCATACCGGTTTTTGAAAGTTGAGAGTGTAAGTAAGTACTCTCTTTATGGCGTAAACTAAAAAAAATTGTTTGGAATGAAAATCTCTTCTGAACCCCTAGGCGTTCTTTCTTAAAAGTAATTTGTTTTATTGACTTTATCCTGCCCTCCAGACATTCAATTTACTTTGTAAGCTAACTTTTACAAAATCATGTTTTGAAACAGTGCATTAATCTCTTCCGTAACCTATAGTAAAGAACTGTTTATCAGCCGGGGAGCATGTGGCATTTGCCACTCAACACCTCTTTGGGTTGTGAATAATTTTCACCGTAGTCATCGGCACGTGCTTTCTGTCTTGCGTTTTCCTCCCGAGGGTAGCAAAAATAAAACGCTCCTCAACACACGATTCGATCGTTATCCAGACCACAAATAAATGGTCTTAAAGAAAGAAGAAAAAACTAGACGTACGAATGCCTGGAGGTCGACAAGTGGAACTGCCACCGTTTGCAACGATCTGCCTTATTTCTTTCAATTTGCTGCTGCTGCACCTTGAACAATTTATCTGTCCGCGGTTTGTAGCAATATCTAGGCAAACTAATAGACTCAAAGTTGGGGAGAATGCACATCGCACACATTGCATTTCTTGGAGCGCCCATATGTATGCAGATCTGCGTATGGGGGAGGAATGTGAAGTGTCATTACAGTGCAACACATTATTCAGCTGAGCATACGGTCATAAACTGGGGCTCTGTTTGGTTGGCTTGCTCCAGTAATAGTAAGTAACATATTGCGGAGCATGTAATTGCACAACTCACCGCCAAGTGACGACGACGACTTGTCGATAGGAGTAACACAAACTGTGAGCTGAATTTATGATTTGCGCCTCGTACAATTGGATGCGTATGGGAGATGCGTCCCGAATGGAGGAGTGGGTGGAGGCATCGATGATGTCAAAGTCCGTGGTCAATGATGTCAACCACAAAGCCAGCAATGGTGATTACAACGATAATTATTATTGACTCATAAGCACAGACTAAAGGAGACACGGATTCAGTTCAAAACCGGAGCTGAAAAAGGTACCCATATCAATTTGCGGATCTGTCCGACCACCAGCTTTATAGTAATGAACCAATCTGAAGTCAATGGGAGCTCTCTTTGATGAAGTTTCATCGAAATACCACAAGAATGTGACAAGGACGATTTAACATCCTGAATCACAGAACACGTTTAATTATCATTGTGAGTGCCGTGCTTAGACAGTAGCTGATTTATATTAAAGCTATGATCATTTAATATCCGGGCACATCATTTCGGTGATAGTTACGTTACTAGAGATCGGATATGTATAAATTTAGCAGCGTTGTGTTGTTTATAAAAAGGACTATCTTGCCTATTTTTTCAGATTTTTAAGTTAACGTGTGTTTGAGATGTTTACGATGCAAAAAGACATGAAAAAAATAATTTTGCACAATCGCCTTGGAAATTCTTCATCGTTGACTTAACAACTCATGAGCTGTTAATTTTTTCTGATTTTTTGTTTGGTCCAAATGGTTGAGAAGTATAAGAAGCCACTCCAGGATGCTCACGGAGTTCAAACCAAGCATCGTAGTGGAACCCTTGATCTCAACTATGGTAAAAAAGTCTATGGTTATTGCGAATATCCGAATGCAGACCCCTTAACCATGCAGTAAATCCGTTTTCGGTAGGCAAAAAGTGTTGCCTGTCTAGTAGACATCCAGTAAATAACTTAAAATGAGCAGTTCCATGGATCGCAACCTATACAACCGGTTTTTACGCAATATGACAGGAAATTTATGTTAAAATAGAATTTAAGAGGTCAAATTCTTCGAGATGCCTACTCATGAAAAGGTTCCAACCAGATTCCAATTGGTTTTTCCAGGTGAATTTGTGTGAAATATTATGGTTTTGCATAGGTTTTGCTTCTGTAGAAAATATAATAGATCAATACATGACAGATAAAAGTGTGCAAGGATAAAAAAGAGATTTAATGATAAAATAAGAGTACTTCTTGAAATCGACTGTAAATTTATTAAATACTAGCTGAACCCGTACGAACTTCGTTTCGCTTTAAATCATTGGTACGTCAAAATGAGTTTAGAAAATGAATTCGAAACATTCTTTCGACAATTTTGGGGAAAAAAATCAACTGTATTTAAAGTCGCTACTATTACTATTACTTGAAATTCAAATTAAACAGTTGATTGGCTTTTTATTAAAAATTATGTGAGAGTGTTTTTTTCTCGATGGGTTGCAAGATCTAGACATTATGGCAGAAACATGTACTATTTGTTTGTGTGCACGACTCTTTTGCTTGACCTTCACACTTAAATCGCTATCAATTAACTGCCTCCAACAAAATTATTGCACAAAACAGTGAACTTTCAATGAAACCCTCTTTTCATGTCCCATGGCCCGAAATTCGATAATTGAAACCAATTTTACGTTCCTCAAAACTCCCTTGTGCCATTTTTTCTTTTCAAATTATATGTAAAATTACGTCAGGAACTTGAAAACAGTGATCAGTGAATATAGACGCCCCTTTCGCCGACCCTTGACACGGAACATGCTACCTGGAGTCAATTGCTCATAGTTTATAATCCTCATCTGAACATTTTCATCTCAATCCGATGCATGATCACGACAATATCGCGAAAACAGTGAGCAACTAACATGGACGGCCTTTTTTTTGACCACGATTCAAAACTTGACACCTGAAATCAATTATCTTTTCTGTTAAACTCCCATGTGCCAATTTTCATTACAATTCTATGCTCAATCAAGAGAATATCGTCAAAACAGTGAACAGATAATAACCCCTTTTGCCGACCCCTGAGGCAAGATTTGAAACCTGAAAGCAAAAGAGCGTCCCTCAAAACTCCTATGCGGAAATTTTCATCTCAATCCAATGTAGAATAACGTCAAAATCGCAAAAACATTTAAGTTGGGTATGGACGACTCCTTCAGCCGATTTCTGATCCGCAATTCAAAACTTGAAATCGATTGCTCGTCTTTCAAAACACTCATGTGCAAATTTTCATCACAATCCGGTGTATAATAACGCCAATATCGCAAAAACATTAATCAGTGAATATGGACGATCCCTGACCCTAAATTTGATAACTGTAATCGATTGCTCGTCTCTCAATACACTTATGTGCAAATTTTCATCACAATTCAATGTAAAATAAAGCCAATATCGCAAAAACACTAATCAGTGAATATGGACGACCCCTTTTGCCGACCTCAAACCCTAAATTTAATAACTGTAATCGATTGCTCGTCTCTCAAAACACTCATGTGCAAGTTTTCATCATAATCCGATGTATAATAACGCCAATATCGTAAAATCATTAATCAGTGAATATGGACGACCCCTTTGGCCAACCCCTGACCCTAAATTTGATAATTGTAATCGATTGCTCGTCTCTCAAAACACTCATGTGCAAATTTTCATCACAATCCGATTTATAATAACGCCAATATCGCAAAAACATAAATCAGTTGATATGGACGACCTCTTTTGCCGACCCCTATCCCTAAATTTGACAACTGTAATCGATTGCTCGTCTCTCAAAACACTCATGTGCAAATTTTCATCACAATCCGGTGTATAATAACGCCAATATTGCAAAAACATTAATCAGTTGATATGGACGACCCCTTTGGCCGACCCCTGGCACTAAATTTGATAACTGTAATCGATTTCTTGTCTCTCAAAACACTCATGTGCAAATTTTCATCACAATCCGACGGAAAATAACGTCAATAACGTGAAAACAATATTTGTCTTGTATGGACGACCCCCTTCAGAAGGGGTCGTCCAAAAATCTAAAAACATTTTTCATCATTCCTGGTCCTAATGAGCATCCATGCCAAATTTCAGATCTCTAGCTCTTAAGACGGCTGAGTCTATAGAGGACAAACAAACAAACAAACAAACATACATACAGATAATTGCTTTTTATATATATATAGATATTTTAACATTAAATGTCATATTAACACTTTCATTTTCTCCATAGAAAGTTTTTCACATAAATGAATAGTTTTTACAATACACACGTTTGTAAATGCCCGGATTCAATTACTGAAGACATGTTTTTTATAATTTCCATGTTTTTACGGAAAAAAAACAGTCTCATTAATTGCATTATAAAATGCTTTAAACTAGAAATGTATCGAACAGTGGTACTTACTAAAATCGACATAAAATCTTTTGGTAGGTGAAGAATAAGTTTTTGCTGTCACGTGTAGGAGTTGTGATATTCAAATCTAAACACTTTCATTGACATTCAATATTTAAAATTTTCGTCACGATTCAAAACTTCTTCAAAATTTTGAAAAGATTTCCGCATTTCACAAAATGAGGAAACCCGTCCATGGGTGGCTTATGATCTAGAAGCTTAAAGTCAATATACGATAAGAATAAAAAATATCCATTTTGATATAAAACACAAAGCTGATGATTGAATTTGATTTGAATTAAAATGGATTTTTTTTATAATTTTATTTAAAGAGCGCCATTGATCAAAGTAAAGATAAAACAATGTTTTCATATTCAAATTCATCGAGCTTTCACAATAAAAGGCTGAAAAAGTAAACAGTATTCATGCATTTAAAATCAACATGTTCAATCCATCATCACTGATAAATGTTAAGGAATGATTGATTTCTGAAATGTTCAAATACGAAACTCATAAAAATAAAAATAAGTAATTCGCTTAAAATTTTGCTACCTCAAATGATTTTTCGATCTTTCCAAAGATTTATTTGAAAAAATGATCGATTTAAAAAAAAATAATTAAAAATATTAAATGAATCGATTGTATATTTTCAAGCGTAGTTGGAGTTTAAAATTTCAAGCTTTGAATATGTTGCCACCGTCTTAGAAAATATTGGGTCCTGTAATGGATAAAAACTAAAAAACCAGTTAAAATTTAATTATATAGGCTAGATTATTAAGTTCTGGAAACATATGTCTACATGTTTCCCGAACACAATGTCTGAGAGTTGATAAACAAAGACAGACTTATTTAAATAATTCGAATAATTGTATAATTTGACTATGAAATTCGTTTATTTTATGTGAACGTTTTAAAAGCAACACAATCAAATTTAGTTGATAAAATTTTAATTAAATGGAAATTCAATTCATTGGTCAAATTTATGTTCTTTAAGTTAACAAATTTTAAGATAATGAGAATAAAAATTAGGAAGAAAATTGTGATAAAAATGCTTTTAGTTCATTTCGACTTGCTCATTTTAAATATCTTCTCATTTCTTCTAACTTTCCATCCGCATATAATTTTCACAATCCTTTAATACTCTTATTTGAAGAACATACTTTTACCGATGGGTCGATAAGTTAAATGAATAAACAATACTAACAGTGTATATACTCATTATTAATCAAAATATAATATGCAGATGAAAAAAAAATTCAAAAATTTTTGATAAAGCCTTTTCTTAAAAAAATGTCTTACAATTTTAAAAACTCATTTATAGAATTTCTTGGATAATTTACGATACAGTATTTTAATGCCTTTGTTTTAATAGTGGATTTAGTAGATTTTGGCGTACTGACCTCGAGTCTTTTATCAGAATTTATCTACCACATCTCGTTTTGGTGATACGTTGTTTATAAGTTGAAAAACGAATCAGTTTTAAGTGAAATCAGTTATTGATAACTGATGAACTAACAAATCTACATGAACAAGAAAAATCTGATTCTGAATTCATTCAGATAAAGAATAATTTTCTTGCTGATGATGATGATGAAAAATAAACAAAATTAAATCATACAGTTTTTATATATTTTGAACAACAAATATTTTTAACATTACTGAAGAGAGTTGAATTAACAATTTTTTGAAATCTGAAAGACGATTTGATTTTTGCTTTAAAAAATATCTTTTATTCAATTGAGTTAAAACTTCTTTAAAAGATCGTTAAAATTTGTTATTTTCAGAATAAGGAAAAATTAACAAATAGAAAACTTCTATAACTTTGTTCGCAAAAGTTAAAATTACTTGTGGTCTTTGGTAAACTTGATGAAATCGTTTATTTTAAATTTTTTTATATATTTCAAAATTTTGTCAGAAAACTTAAGGATTTTTCAAAATAATACAAACCTATTTAAAAAGTTTAAGTGCACCAAAATTAATAAAAATAAGCACTTAAATACTTCGCGCTTCAGAAAAATGTTAATTTTGTGGTCTTTTGTAATTTATAAAACCCTTTTGAATGTGAAGTTGAGCTAAAGGAGAACAACAAACACAAAATAAAATTGAAGATGAAATTGGTTTCATGATGATTTTTATTTTCAAAAAAACGAACACACATATAGGATCTCAGGGAAACTTAATGTTTCTTTGAAGAGATCTAAATTCTACTTAAGACTAGAGCGTATATCTTTCAAGGGTTTAATAACTAGCATTGTACTGATGCTAACACCATCAGCCCACAGAAAGAGTACTATGTGTGCCGTGACCAAGACACGATCTCATGACCTCTGGCTTAGAAGACTTGAACGCTATCCTCTAGGCCACGATCGGTGGCTGTAATACCGAGGGAAGAATGCCCCGATGTGGTCAATTCCTGGAAAAAAGTGGCTGTAATATCAGCATAAAATTTGAAATTTTTCGACCACTTTGTCTTTCGGTTCCATTTTCAGACGCCAATTGTAATAACACTAGTTTACAAAATTTTAAAAAAATCGTGAACTTGATTAACTGACCAACATTTTTAATGTAAAATCGGGCGCTGAATCCGAAAATGAAATTCAAAAAAATCTCAGTAGAACCGTTTTTGAGTTATGCTCCAAATATGAAATTTCGGAAAAATAAAAAAAGTTCTTGTACTTAGATTGAAATATCTCGGACGGCATAACAGTAATTTGAAATCTCTCTTTTACATGTTGAAGGTGAATAAATTTTCTATCGATCATCTGAACACTGTTTTTGCATTTGACCAACAGTATTGTTGATATTAGTGACTTTATGAGGAAAATAATTATAAAAAACGCATTTTTTTAGAGAAAATTTTGTTTCTACGAAAGTTTTAAACTCGATGGTAGCATTTAAAAAATCTGATTTTCTTTTGCGCTTAAATGTCAATTTAAAACAAAGATTTCAAGTGGTTATTTATTAAAATAGGTTGAAATTTGAAGTAGTTATGGCTACTTTACCATAACTGTAATTTTTGCAGTTTTTAATAATTTAACGAACCGCAGTACACTTATCATAGTATAGGAAGAATGAAACATGATAAATCTCACTCGCACCAAGTCAAAATTATTTATTAGCTTACCAGAAGGTCTCATGCCAAGTTTCAGGAAGATCTGACCATAGGAAGGTGTTGCTTGAGTCTCAAACGTGAATAAAATTTTGAGGTATTTTGCCCGGAAGGAACGAAAAATACTGGTTTTTCATCAATAACTTTTTTCATCACTAGCTGATTGTTTTTTATGGTTGATTTTCTTAAAGCCTATGTTGAGACAAATATTTCACTCGAAGACTGTAACTCGATTGGATTTGAAACAGAAAAGTTATTGCGGTTTAAAGGCCGCAAATTTTGTCCAACACGCAATGAGTACTTTTTACCCATTGCGATTTATACGACAATTTCCGACCAAAATACAATCTTTGGACCGCAATAACTTTTCTGTTTCAAATCCAATCGAGTTACAGTCTTCGGGTGAAATATTTGTCTCAACATAGGCTTTAAGAAAATCAACCATAAAAAACAATCAGCTAGTGATGAAAAAAGTTATTGATGAAAAACCAGTATTTTTCGTTCCTTCCGGGCAAAATACCTCAAAATTTTATTCACGTTTGAGACTCAAGCAACCCCTTCCTATGGTCAGATCTTCCTGAAACTTGGCATGAGACCTTCTGGTAAGCTAATAAATAATTTTGACTTGGTGCGAGTGAGATTTATCATGTTTCATTCTTCCTATACTATGATAAGTGTACTGCGGTTCGTTAAATTATTGAAAACGCAAAAATTACAGTTATGGTAAAGTAGCCATAACTTCTTCAAATTTCAATCTATTTTAATAAATAACCACTTGAAATCTTTGTTTTAAATTGACATTTAAGCGCGAAAGAAAATCAGATTTTTTAAATGCTACCATCGAGTTTAAAACTTTCGTAGAAACAAAATTTTCTCTAAAAAAATGCGTTTTTTATAATTTTTTTCCTCATAAAGTCACTAATATCAACAATACTGTTGGTCAAACGCAAAAACAGTGTTGAGATGATCGATAGAAAATTTATTCACCTTCAATATGCAAAAGAGAGATTTCAAATTACTGTTATGCCGTCCGAGATATTTTAATCTAAGTACAAGAACTTTTTAAATTTTTCCGAAATTTCATATTGGGAGCATAACTCAAAAACGGTTCTACTGAGATTTTTTTGAATTTCATTTTCGGATTCAGCGCCCGATTTTACATTGGAAATGACTGTCAGTTTACTGAGTTCAAAAATGCTGTAAACTAGTGTAATTAGAATTTTTGCTGAACAGAAAGAAACTAAGTAGACGATAAAAAAAATGAAATGATTTGTAAAAATCTATTCAGTAGTTTAGGAGATCATACCGAAACAGTTATCCGGGTCTATATTAACACAAAATAAGGGTTAAAACTAAGGTTGCCAGATTCTTTTTTTGCACTTATCAAGGCCGACAAATCCGAGCTATTTTATTAAAAAGCCTAACATACTCCAGGCATTTGATTTTAAAATTGTCGACCGAAATCCGGGAAAATTTGGCCAAAACCTAGGAATGACTCATCAAAAATAGAAAAACAAAAAAGTAAAAATAATGTAATTTTTTAAAATTTTCATCAGCAGATTTTCAATCGTACTTGAAGCTTTCAAAAACTTTCATAATTTTTTTCTTAAACTTGCTAAAAAATTTATTTTGACGGATAAATGAAAAAGAAAATTCAATACAATTTGTTTATTTTTAGTTTGATATGAAAATGAATGAAGCAAGTTTCCAATAAAAATCCGGGTAGCCGGACTTTTCCCAAACTTTAAATTTAATATCAGGGCAAAATACGGCAGACATTTCATAAATAATTTTAACATTTTTCTAAAGTTATTTCAAAAACATAAACTTATAGAAAAAAACAATTGCATATTTCGATTGAGGTCACCAACATTTATCAAAGTAAAATCTTAAATTCTTCGCACCTTAGAAAAATATGATTTTTGATGTCTTGAGTAATTTATCAAAATCCTTTTGAAAGTGGAGTTGAGCATTTAAAAGAACTCGAATTGAAACATAAAAAGGTATTTTTGAAAAAAACATTATATCAAAATTAAGTTTTGAATGACATAAACATTTTTTAATAATCAAAGTTACTAAAGTGATATGGGACTTTCTTGTGCCAGATCGGGGCCAATAAGAGTGTACAATTCCGGAATTCCACGATCGAGAAATTTTGGGTATAAAATAAAATCGGGGATTTCCGATTCCCGGAGAGTGATGAAAATCCCGGGAATTCCCGAACTCAATGCACAAAGCAAAATTCCTAAAAATTAACCTGAACTTAATTAGAAAAACAGATCAGATTCACCAAGCAAATGATTGTTCTTCCTTGAAATATGTCTTTGGCTTGATTTTTTTTCTCTTAAAACTGGTTAAAACATTGGATTAGAATGTTCTATTTTCAACATTCATCATTAAGAACTTCCGTTTCGCCAAACTGTTGACATAAACAAAATAATCGGCATATTGAGGAGAGGATTGAGGAAATAAAAAAGAGGGTTGTGTATGACCGAATAGTTCCTTAAACCTGGCTCGCGAACGTTTCGGCGAAATTCCTTATATTGAACTAATGTTCGTCTCTATCGCATTGGAAAAAATGGACAAAATATTTTTCACAACTCTTTATTTGGCATAAGAAAACTTTGCAGATAGGAAAACCGTATTTTAAGTACTGAATGTGTTTAAAAACACCAAAATAAAGGTGGTCCCACAAGCTATGATTTGCAAATTGGTTGCGTTTGTGTCTTATTTATGTTCCATAAAAAATCCCTTTTTCACGTGAAAGAACATGACATAACTAAGATCATAAGCATATGAGCATATTTTTGTTATGTATTTAAGGTCTCCCACGGATGCAATTTGCTTGTTTAATAATGTAAGTAAATTTTCCTAGGTTAGCTAAATAAAAGAAACAACATGTAGAAAAACCTGCTTACGTAAAGATTTTTATCTCAACACACAGCTGAGATATTTAGAACGGCCCACGTTACCTTACTCTACCCTACTGTTTAAAAATAAATAAAAACATGTATACATATGAGATATTGTATGCCATAGAGTGTTAAAATCTTCTTTTTCAGTTTTTCCCTGATCCCAATTCCCGAGATCGTTCAAATGGCTGAAAAATGGTCACTCAAGTCCATACTTGTTATTTTGAAAAACCTTTTCATATTTTCAACAAAAAGGTGAAAGCAAAATCATAAAACACGAAAGTTTCTAGGCATGTTTTCTTCAAACTATTTGCTTTTCACCTCCAATTAATTTTTACCAGAAAAACATTGAAAAATTGTTTTTGAGTAAATTTTATCAATCAAGTAATTTTTTTATGACATGTTACTTCAAATAGATGAACAACGGAATATCATTTATTTGTTCGATTTAAGAATAATTTAATAGATCTAGGAAAATTTTTGTGAATAAATTAAAGAAATCCTACGGGTAATGCTGTAAGAAAACTTATTGATACTCTAATGACTTCTG
Organism: Uranotaenia lowii; assembly: GCF_029784155.1. Classification (NCBI taxonomy): domain Eukaryota; kingdom Metazoa; phylum Arthropoda; class Insecta; order Diptera; family Culicidae; genus Uranotaenia; species Uranotaenia lowii. The sequence goes on from NC_073693.1 coordinate 319,831,579, forward strand.
TTCTACATGTAACGATACTCGGGCATTATGAACACTCATTTGTCATTCGCTGAGCAATAATAATTAAGTGATGAAATAATTTGAAAGCATTTACTTAATTATGTTTAAAATAGCAAAGCAACACAGCTACCATCTGTTATTTCTGTGCAAAATTTCGTCAAAATAGAAGAATTTTGACAATTACACTAGTTTAAATGCGAGTCATCAAAACACGAATGATGATCGATGATCTTTACCGTCGCAGGTCGCATACCGAAAAACCCTCAACTCGGCAGAAAACAAATTGACAAGGAAATTGAACATCATAACCAAATTAACTCATTCAACAACATATCCAGCTTGCACTAGTGCTCCAGTAACGAAGTACAGCTCGAGGTACCACTTAATTATTATTTTATTCGTACAGCGCAGCACCCATTTCTTCAGATCCAACAACATTCATCGTGGGGGATAAGCCTCGTGAAAAGCCTAAGAGGGAGACCTAAGTACATATCAAATGGCAAATCAAACGCTTGCGGTTACGCGCATCGAGGCGTGGCGTTGCTCATGAATAATTCAGCGATGCTCCGAAGGCGGCCGGCGTATTTCTCCTGAAGGCAGATTGCGCCTTGCGTTCCTACTTCATAGCTTGAGTCGTCTACCACCGCAGAAAACTAGTTCTGTTTTGGCATCGTAGTTCCGTTTAATTTGTTTGAAAAGAAATTATCTTTTCAATACCTTCTCCAAACTCATTACTCATGATCCATTCAGGGAGGTGCGGTCGCTCGCAGGTGAGCACTTTTCGTAGTTGAGGAAAGATTTTACTCTCGGAGCAAACAACTCACCACTTTCCCTTTCGACCGAATTCAGTTTTTTCCTCAATTTCCAGTAAGGCATTCAGTTGAGTTCATCACTACAGCAATGAACCGGCAACCTTTACTACTCTCTCTGAGCGTTTCATTACAAAACACTCGCGATCGTTTGGGAAACTTCAATGCGCTCTCCATTAACTAGGACAGGAACCGGCTTCTATCGGCGGTTGCGATCATCCACAAAACGAAACCTCTCGATTATGCCCGGTCGATATGGAACGCATATGGATGACACAAGCCGTGTCGTTGGAAGATGACGTGAGTGGGACTGAATGTGGTATTTTTTTCACTTTTTTTCTAGACCATCTCAGACGGATCAGGGCTGGGCCGGATTCGAAAAATGTAGCCAGATGAGCAACTGAAGGGGGCATGTTTTTATTGCTTAATTAAGCTTAACGGGCAGGGTGCTAGGTTTATGACACAGTTTGAGAATGAAAGAGAATTTTTCGTTTTGAGCCGACCGAAAATACAAACGATCCTCAGCAGAATCTATAAAATGATGATTTGAGCATTTTAATTCCAGAACAGAGAACAGACAACCAAAAATCAAACCTTTTATTTCGAAAACACCGTTATTGCTCTTGATTGTACCGTTATCAAAAAATTTCAATGAAAAATTTAAGTAAGGCCAGTTTTTCAAACTCAATAAGATGCATAGGAAGATATTCTAATAGAAATTCTAAGAATTTTTTTCTTCGAATAAATGCTTGTAAAATTAACGATTTCGATATACAGTACTGGAATTAAAAAAGTACAGGGCAGTAATTTAAACTTTCATGTAAATTTAGCTAATATTGGTATACAGATACGGATTTTTAAAATTCAACCAAAAATCATGAGTTTGAGTTAATTAAGGAAACAAATTCTTCATTGGATGCAAATTAGCTTTGACAAACTTTCTCAACCGATAATTTTTTATAGCGAAACCCTTTTTTTTGATGAAAATAACCTAACAACTCTTTTTATACTGTTCATGTGGTTCCGGAGATGTTTGGGGAATAGGGTGACTAGGAATGCTCAAACGCAGTTAAATACCACTTTTATGGTCGTAAAGTCAGTTTCTTTCACCTTAGCGTCAGAATTCGACCAAAAATTGTCAAAACAATTAAAGACGAGGCTTTGAGATGTGACTACCATCAATTTGGACTGACTGATTTTTTCTTAGCTGTATTCTTTGGGACAATATTTTGATAGCTTGGTTTATTTCCCTTCAGTTCCTATTTCAGCATAGATTATTCCCACTTTTGGCACATAGGGTGAATGTACCCGACTTTTGCACTGCACACTTTTTTTTTCAATATTTCAACATTCCCGTTGATTGCTCTAACAACATCCTTTGAAGAATTTACTTGGTAACTTGCTATAAGTTCAACAAAAATATGTTTTCTCTGTGGAAAGTTCATAAATATGAAAAAATACCAGCATGCTCACTGCGGTGATCTCATTCCTTTGTCGCCGTACTATTTTTCTTGACGTTTCGATTATCCAATTCTTGGCCTCCAGTTGACAGTTAACAGAATTGATGGCTATTTTGAACATTAGGGGATCTTACAGATTGATGTAAGCTGAGCTTAAAAGTCGGGCATCACTCATATAACTTTTAGAAACACTGATTAAATTCGGTTCGAAAGAAAGCACAAGAAAAGCTTTGATTAAAAAATAACTAAGAAGTGCAAAATTTCAAAAACATTTAATTTTTTTATTTTTAAATGTTAAACTTTATTTCATCAAAAAAGTGATGATTTTAAACACCTCGGTTTTTAAGTAGAGTACTAGAGCATTAACACCTTAGTACATAAGCAAAGTTCTTTTGCAGTACTGATAAAATCTGACTAACGTTCATCAATCTACAAAAAGAGCCAAGTTGGATCCCATTGATCTTAGGAATAAAACGAGTAATATATGCGCATACAAATAAAAAAAAATCTAGAAAAGAATTTCAGATGGCATAGTTTTATCTAGACTAGCCCAGATATTCAATGCAGAGTTTTAAAAAAAACCAGTGTTGTCCAGTTGCCAGAATATTGGGAAAAAATATCCGTATTTATTTCATTTACATTATTTGATTCTTTTTAAAATCTTTCTAAAATCTTCAAGTGAGTTATCATAGATTATCATTTTTTCGAAATCTTTCGAAAAAAATTCATCATTTTAAAAATAAACAACTATAAAGCTTAAAATATGACTTTAACGAGTGAGTTTGTTTTGACATTTAGAACGTTGAATTAAATGATCTTATTTTTCACTTTTCTCTATGATAAGATTAACTGAGGTGTTGGTCGGAATTTTTTAGATTTTCTCAGAATTTTTAGGAGAACTTCCCTAATTCAATACTAACTGTACAATTTCGTGATTGGTTAGCCTAGTACATGATTCCTTTATGATACTTTCATGATTCTTATATGCATCATGATGTATTGTTATTTATAAATCATTAATTAAATTATTCACTTTCAATTTTTATAGATCATTAATATCTAGTGAAATACTCCAGGAGACTTGCTACTCATTGTTATTTTCTTATCAAACAACGCTTCTTATATTTTGGAGTTTTCCTTCTCATAGTAAGAAATCGAAAGAGTCCTTAAATTAACATTTTGCCCTTTTCAATTTGCTAGCTTTCTCATGTGGGAGCTGTGCATTCAGTCACACTTGAAAAAAAATTTATGCCGAATGCCCGGGGTGCTGCGCAGTGGTTTAAAAAGTCAAAAAGTTGGTAAAGGGCAAACCATGCTAAATTTTTTTTTAAATTGAATTATAATCCTTTATTCTTAAGGAACATCTGAAAATAACACGATATTTTACTGAACTCTATATTCAAAGCACAAAAATTATTAAAGGCAAAAAAATCAAAACTTTTCTTAAGTCTTTTACGTCTAAACGAATCAAAAACTTGAATAATTAAGCAATTGTACACTAAAGTGATAAATTGCAATCAGTCTAATATTTTGTAGATAAATAAAACATTTTAAATTTCTTGAATTGCTTTAATTTAACTTAGTTTTCTGATTTCGAATCACTGTGTATAGTGGTATACCAATCGATTTTTGCATATTTCATGCAAGGATATAACTTTTTGTAAGTCTAATCAATTATATGTTCGAATCTATTTCGAAGCTTAAGTTGATAGAAGCGGTATGATTATAAATCACAATTAGTATGCAAATATTTGCACGTAGTTTTGAATGATTTTGAGAAATAATAACAGCGCCAAAATATTTACATCATTGATAAACATGTATTTTGTTGAGCTTTTAACACCGATTGTGTATTTTGATCGAAGTTGTATGCCAAGGATTGGAACAAAATTGATTTTAAATTTTCATTCAAAACCCAAAGAATTATTCATTCCTTTATGCTACTTGCATTTTTTGATATTCACAGGATTGAATTGTTTCCTTAAGTATTAATTGCAAATTTTTCAAATGAATGTCCACGTCTGAAATCGCTTTTGAGTTTGACAGAAGCACTAGAAAGGTGAGTTCATCTGATTATCATTTGGTGATTTCCAACATAGGGTTAGGGCATTCATGTTTTCATGCATTTTATTATAATTTAGGTATTAGCTTTTTGCATTATTTTTTATTATCCTTCCTTCCTCCCTTGCGATGTTCCTATTCCGAGAGACAAGAGTAGAATTTGAAATTTGTTCAGGCCTAATAAGACCTAGATAGAAAATACCTGTATGCAAATTGATTTTCGAGAAAAAAAAATGGATTGGAAATTGAGATTTAAATCAAATTTATCTATTTTTTTATTTTCGTAGTTTTCCGTCACACGATATAACTTGTCCAACATAATTCCTAAAACTCACTCAGTCCAAGGCATTCGTTCTCCAATCAAACATAGTTAACATAACCTGTGCCCCATGTTAAAATCAAACATTATCAGAGTAAAGTATTACGCAACTCAATTGCCTCGTTTTTGGATCGAAAAAAAAATAAAAATCCTGTTCATATCCTAGCGAAATTATGATTATGACAATGATTAGGAGATTCGTCAAAGAAAAATCAAAAAACATTTTTTTAGCATCTTTCCCTAATGAATATATGCTGATATACATTGCTGACCAATAGTTTGGGATAACCTCCTCCAAAATTTGAAAAAAAAAATTGATTTCGGTCATATCTCAGCCATCTAACGACTTATTGTAATTCTTTTGGTTTCATTCGAAAGATCGTAAGCTAAACCTTCCTTGGATGTATTTGTTAAAATGTTATTGTTTTCTTTATATGACATAAACATAGCTTTAAGGTGTTACATTTCCCAAAAACTGCACTTAAAATTCAAACCAGATCATATCAGGGTGAGATGGCCCAAATTTTAAAATTCAAATTGCACTGGAATCCTTATTTCATACTTATCAAAAACACATTAGTTGAAATTTGTACAAAAAATTAACAATGTACCTTCTATAAAAAAAAGCTGCTTTAGTAATCATCCAAAAATTTGGGATCAGTCTTCTTCAATATTTTTTTAGGAATAATACAGGTTTAATCAATTTTTTTTTCAAATACCGGAATAAGGATTTCCAAATAATCGGTAAAACCGACCACTCAAACTAAAACAGATGAAATTTTTGAGACACAATAATCAATACTACTTGAGTTTTTAATAAGTTATTCATTGATTGCAATCTTCAAATGAAAGTTTTTAAGAAGAAATGTATTTCTGATTTTTTTTCTTATTAGAATTTCCAATTCTTCAATCAGATCGGTTCGTTTAGTAAAAGAAAGCTGAAATCTTAAACTATGTATTTCAGCTATGCAAACTTACACAACTCAGCTTCTTCAATGTTAGAATAATTTCAAGGCTGGCAAAATATTTTGGGAAAAACTTTTTAATTTTATGATTAAACACACGATTTTGAAAGCATAATATATATAGCAATCCTTTTCGAAACTATAACTCAAAACTAGTAAATCCTATAATTTTTATTAGTTTTATGTTCTGATTTTCCAAAGCGAGATTTTTTTTCTGTATACCTACTTTAAACAAAAATCAAAGTTTTTTTTTTATTTTTTCAATGAGATAAAAATGGATAAGATAGGAGGAACTGAAATTTATGAGATATAAACAAAATGTTTCTAGAAATGCTGTTCAACTTTTACTAAAATCTCAACTCATATGGGTGATATGACAGTAAAATTTCACTTTACAAAAATGATAAAAAGTAAATCATCATGACTTAGCTGAATTTTTTTATAAACAGTGTCCTTCTAAGAGGAGAATGGAGTATCATGGGCCACTTTCTTCCATTGTTCCATAACTTCTTTTTTATAGAAAACTAGCTGACCCGGTAAACTTCGTTTAACCTTCTTAAGTATAAATCGTAACTAATAAATGTTAAATTTTATCAACACGTCCTTAACTGCATCGTGCTCGCGAAAAGATTCTTATGAAAATCGTAATAAATAAAGTTGAATTTGCATTGGGGTCACCTTCCATAAAAAGTGAGATCCTTGAAACTATTATACAAACCATCTCTGACCCAGAAAACCCTCGGATACTAAATTTCACTTCATTCCGACCGACCATTCATACGTGATGTTGTTACAAAGAAAATGCCTCCATTTTTATACACAAGATAGAATGAAAAAGAAAAATGCAACGTATCATTAGCAAATTTAAACTGGTTTTTCATAATTTTTTTCCTCTAGTTCTGACTGTTTAAAAAAAAGTAGTTTATTTTTTATTTTAATAAAATGGTGGAAAATTGTAGGCTAACCGAGGGACTGAGGTGAAGAAAGAAAATGCACCAATGATTACGCAAGTGATGCACCCATTATTTAAATTGAGCTAAAGTGTGTCCAATTGTGCAGAAGAATTAGTAAATTTTAGTTCAAATGATTTAGCTGTGATTTGCAAATGAATAGCGTTTGAGTGACTTATTGATAATTCTTGAAAATTTCTTTTCCATGTTGTCCATGAACACGAAATTGAGTGCGGTGGCGCTATCTGGGTGTGAATTCCAGCTACAATTTGAAGTTTGGCCGATGAGGCTTGCTGTCAAAGTTTGCGGTAGAGTAACAAAAAGGGACTAAAACAGTGCTAAAACCACAAAGAGCAATTTCCGCCATGGTATTCATAAAAGGCCCTTCCGAAAAAACGTGGTAGCTTTTATCTTGCTGGCAGTCGAAAAGTCAACATCTCACCATACCAAAACAAACCAGTGCAACAGGCTAAATTGTGATCGTGTGAAATTATTGTTAATTATTAGAAATAAGTCGTTAGTAGTTCATTTAGAATAAAGTTATGTGTTAGAAATAGAATAAAAAGTGGAAAAGTTAATATATAAATAAACCGTGTGAGAACTTACCTGAAACCAATCGGATACTTACCTTCAACCATACACCGAAACTTACCTTTCCACGGGATCACGGGAACCTGAAGAGAAAAAGAGATTTGACGAAATCTAGGACGCTGAAAATCTAAGGTACTTCACCACATGAGATAGAACAAGACAAAACTAAGATCATAAGCGTATGAGCAAATTTTTGTTATGAACTTAAATTATCCACCGATGCAATTTGCAAGTGCTTGTTTCTGTTTATGTAAGTTAATTTTTAAAGCTTATTAGATAAAATATGCATTTTATGCGTACACAAGTTAACGTACACAAGAAATATATAATTATGCAAAGCGACGACGATGACAGATGGATCGAATTTTTAATCTAAACAAACATTCGAGATATTCAGGATAGCCCACGATACCCCACTCTCCCCTTTAAAATAAATTAAGGAATGTTATCATCTGATTTTCCAAGATGAGGAAGTTATTTTTATGACCAACATTTATCTAGAGTTCATTATGGATGAAGTATCCACGAAAACATCCTCTGCCTCTTTAAAAAAAAGTCTGTTGAATAAAGGCCTCAAAATCTGCATCATAAAACTTTTGAAACGGTTTTTCGATTTGAAACCTTTGAATCTTAAATAAGAACACGTTTTACGAGTAAAAAATATTAAACGAGCTGTTTAGAATTGTAGGCATCGGTAATAGAGTTCCATTCCAAATTCTTCTGAGTTAAACTTTAAACTCTAAGGCCGAACATAAAAAAAATCCGATTTACAAAGCATGAATGAAGAACCTTTCATAAATTCGAATAATCTTATAGTTTATAGCACACCTTCATACCCGTATTCATAAAAATGTAACTTCTCCCGCTATAAGCAGTCGCGTTTGTAAAGGCAGTTTATTGCTAAAATTTATAGATTTCTTTCTACAAACGAAACCGACACGTCGTTCTCTCGAGGTGCTGCACTAAACCAAGAACCGTTCAACTGGAGCAATAAAACCATGCGCTTCCCACTCGTTCTCGTTTTCGGATTGATGCAATAGATACCCACCTGCTTGCCTGTCTAGATTCCGCCCTCCAAAAAATCCCCCCTAATTAACTCCTTTCACTGTTTGCTTACACGGAACGGGAATGCGGCCTCCAAGCTGCTGATGGCATCCGAAAAATAAAAGTAAAAAAAAATGAGAAGAAAAAATAACAACACCAGCTATGCTAAGCGAAAAGTTGGAAAAAATTCACTTTCATCAGAAGATTACTTAACAACCCGTAGCAACGACGGCCTAGTCGAGTTCGAGTCGTTTGGGAGGCACCTTTCTTATTTTTATTTTCCCATCCGCTTCATCAACTCTGAGCCGGCATCATCATCGAATCAAAAATGGTGGGGAAGGCATCGGGGTAAGGTGCGCGCCAGTCAGCTCCAGACGGTGGCCGACTTAAGTTCCGTAAACAAACCCCGGAGATCAACAGCATGGTGCCGAGCTCGAGAGATACCTACTTATGTTTATGAGAGACACTGCATAAGAGATTGCGAGAGAATTTTCCAAGCTCATCAATTGGGTTTTTGGGTAAACGCAAACCACATTGAATTGGGATCATCAGAAGGGGGTTCATTCATTGGAAGTTATGTTGGATGAATTTGAGTGAAGCAGAATTCATGTTGGATCTGAGGTGGGTTCGTCGCTTACTCACCACGATTAACGATCAAGTCTCCCAACAAGTGAAACGCAGAACGAAAGGAAATTTTGTGCATTTTCCAAAAGATTTGTGAGCAAAAAAAACTATTGATTTTTTTTTTAAATAATATTCTTCTATATAAACAGAACAAGCGAAATTAGTATGTATCTTAAGAGAACGTGCCGCTGTTGAAATTGTGGACAAAAAACCGGAAATCTCTCGTTTTGTCGCTTGTCGCCATTATGTTACACTTAAAAGCATAACTTAAAAGTTAAGACTCAAGTAATAAATCTATATTATACAAAATTTAAAACAACATTTTTATTTACTTATGATATTAAGTTTGAAGAATTTTGTCCAGTGTTTTCTGAGAGAGGGGCCCAAGAAAAAATGGTTTGGTTCGAAACAAAAATCAAAACCAGCAAACCAAATCTGAAAGTTCAAAGTTATCGAAAACCCTTAAAATATCAATTAATTCAGAGTTCAAAATTCAGAGCTAAAAATTCTAAACTGAATAGTGCAAATGCGTCAAATATAAACCAATGGAGTTATCTGCTGACTGCTGAGTGATAAAATGCGTTCGAATAATGAATATAATAAACAAAAAAACCATTTTTTTACTGGGAGCCTACGGAGCTGTCAAGATTTGAACGCGTTTTTCTTGATCAGTGATGTTGGCGCATTCTCCATATCTTGTTTCAGAAGCCACTCACTTTTAATAGATCTAAAATAGTCAGTGTAAAATATATATTGTAGGAATCTTGTAAGCATGTTAGAGATTTAAGAACAAATAAGGAGGCGTCGGTTAAACACTATTGATTAGATCAAAACTTTATAAGACGTCAAATATATCGGTCACCACTGGAACCTTGCCATGCTGTTTGAAAAATATCCATTCAAACTCAACCCTTCGTTTCATAAAATAACAAATTTGCAACAATTAATGTGTAAAAAAAAAGTGAAAAATCGTATTTTATTTTAATTTTTTTTCTTGATGTACTCATCATTTCCATTTGTTTAAAATGATTTTGAAAAAAAATAATTAAAATTATGAAATGAAGGGTTAAGTCGGTTCTATATGACCCTAAGTTTCTCTGGCCACAAATGATTATCGATGGTTCATTTTATACGTAATTTATGATGTTTAATTCTCAAAATTAAAAAAAGGTATTTATGTATTAGTAAAAAAAAACTTGTGGTCGGTTCTGGATAAAAAAAAGCCTCAGAACAGACCTCTTTAAAAAAAACTTTATAAAACTTTGTTGTATTCAGCTGATTCAAAAATTTCGGAACCCTTTTTTTTCAACTGATTCATAAATATTCAAAGATTAAGTAATTCAAGTTTTGACCGCTATCCCGTAGTCTGCTTAGATGTTCTTTATTTTCATTTTCATTGTGTGAACTGTCAAGAATATTTAAGGACGAATGCCTCTCCCATAAATCCCATAAAAAAAGGCTGTCATGAATACTCAAATGGGAATATTTTAAAATTTCTGTTCTTATTGTGTTCTTGAAGTATCTTTTTTTTTGCTCAGTGGTAAACACTTTAAATAACAAACAGTGATTTTGATTTTGAAACCTTACTTGTGATCAAGCTTAAAAATCTTATAGGGATTTTTGGCAAGACAAGTTAATTCAGTTTAACTTTAGTTTTAATGTATTGCAATGACTCTTCATCGTAATTAGAAACTTTCGGAAACTGAACTGATGAAAATTACTGTTACAAAAACATTAAAAAACTTTATCACCGTCCCCAAGTGGAATTCGAATCCACATTCTGCGGTTCTTTAGGGCCGATGCATTGCTTTTTACAAAAGCTTTTAGCTTATATGATCAATACTGGTCGAGTGTCAATTTCCCCATTAAGAAATGGAGTTATTTTTCTTCATGGGATCATCATGATCTTAGATGTCCGTTTTATTCCCAACATTCTTTCTTACTTTTTTTTTTTTTTTGATTCTTTTTTCTCAGGGATTTTAAACCAAGTAGGTTTATTCATCCCGAAGTGGAGCGTTTCAAGTAGTTTTTGGACTTTTGAGTTTCTGACTTCTGTTTTCAGTTATAGTTGGTAGATGAGGTTCGATGCTTTGAGAAAGCTGATCAATTTTTTCTCCTCGTCGGGGCAGGGAGCGAGGATTTGGCGGAGAGATGTAGATAGTGAGCAGGATGATCTTAAGGATTGGTATGTCGAACAGGAAGTTAGTATATGTTTGATCGTAATTTGCACGTTGCAAGATGGACATGTGGGAGGATCGTCTTTAGTTATAAGATGTAGATGAGTGAGTCGGGTATGTCCGATCCTGATTCTGGTTAGTGCTCTCCTTTCTGTTGAGCTGGGTCGGTCATTCCAAGTCTCCGTTGTATTCTTGATTTCCCGAAGTTTGGCTTGCACATTCTCAGACCACTCGATGGCCCAAGCGTTGAGTATTTTGCTCTTCATGTGGAGCGTTGCGTCCGATTGGGGTATGCAGTTGATTGTTGGCGGAAGGCTGGTGCCTGCGGAAGCTAGGCGATCTGCTACTTCGTTACCCGGTATGCCAGAGTGCCCAGGTATCCAGCAAAGTGTAATGTTTCGATGGGGGGCTTTATTTGAAATTGTATAGATCCAAGGGTGTTTAACATTGCCGGCGGCTATGGCTGTTAAGACACTTGCGGAGTCTGAGAAGATGACGGAGTCAGACTCAGATCTTTCAATGGCTTCGAGTAGGGCAAATGCTTCTGCACTGAATACGGTACAGGTACCGGGGAGGCCATGGCTCCTACTGGAGACTCCGTCGTAGATACCGCATCCCACTTTACCACAGTTACTTCTGGACCCATCTGTGTAGACATGTGGTTGGCGGTTATATTTGGTTTGGACTAATTGATTAAAATGTGGTAAGACAGTTGATCTGGGGTCACCTGCTCGAATGTGTTGTTTGAGTGACATGTCTACTATGGGTGGTTTATCGTTCCAGTTTCGGACTTTGGGCCCCGGCCTGATACATATAGTAGGGAGAGTGTCGCCAGTTGTTTGAAGTAGGAAGCTATTGGTTCTTATCACCATTGGGGAGTTGTTTCGTCCGTTTGCCATTGAGCGAATGGCTTTGGATGATAGGTGCTTTGCCACGAGGAATCGGAAAGGAACCTGTCCGCTCTCTGCCATGAGTGAGGGTATTGGGCTCGTGCGAAAAGCAGAGCTTATGAGTCGTACGCAGTTGTTGTAAAGTGGCTCTAATTTTGTTAGCATTACTTCGGAAGCCCTACTTACGAAACCAATGCCGTACAGTATAGATGGTATCAGCCATCCATGCAGGAAACGGAAAAGTGATTCGCGGTGGGCGAGGCTGGTCTTGTTGGTGAGTATTCGCAGGATGTTGATTTTGTTGTTGGCGTTTTTTCGAACTTGGTTCAGATGGCACTTAAAGTTGAGTCGGTCGTCTAACCAAATACCGAGTAGACGAGTAGAGTGGGCAAGGGGAATAGTTTTGTTGAGCATGACCAGAGGGGGGAGATTTCGGAGTTTTCTCCGGTTGGGTCCAAGGTGTAGAAGGCTTGACTTATCGGGGGAAAACTGAAAGCCAACTGTGGGTGCCCATTCTTCAACCAGTTGAACTGCAGCTTGCAGCCATCGGCGCGCCACGGTAGCAAAGGGTGAGGATGATATGAGGAGGATGTCATCGGCGTAGATGAAGGTTGAGATATTGTTGGGGATGGTCTGGAAGAGGGAGTTTATGGCTATAAGGAAAAGGGTGGGGGCGATGACTGAGCCTTGGGGGACCCCGCCGTGGACGGGTTTTACTTGTGATCGGACACCATTGATGAGTACATGTATAGATCGATCAGCCAGGAAATTTTTAATGTAGTACAGCATCCTGCCTCCGATGTTCCACTTGATCAGTTGGTTCAATATGGCGATCCGATCGACTCTATCGAAGGCTTTCGACAGATCGAGGGAGAGGCATTCTAGGTGGTGTTGCTTGTTCAGGTGAGTGTCAAATAGGTATTCGAGATCATTGAAATAGTCATCGGTGGATTTTCCAGATCGAAAGGCGTATTGCCGAGGGTCCAGGAGTTGTTGTTTTTCCATGAAGGTGTGTAGGCGACGGTTGACTATTCTCTCCATGATCTTCCCCGTGCAGTCGAGGAGGGTGATGGGGCGGAAGTTGTCAATAAGATTTGGGTTCTGTTTGGGTTTCTGTATAGGGATAACGAGACCAATTTTCCAGCTGTTGGGTAGGGATCCTGCAGACCAGATGTTGTTGAGTATGTCGACGAATGTCATTTTTCCGAGTAGGGATAAGTTTTTGAGGAAAGGGTATCCGATATCATCTGGGCCGGCTGAGAGACCCTTGACTCTTCTGAGAGCGAACTCTAATTCATTCAGCGTTAGGCTACTGTTGTAGTCTGCATCGTTGTTGTTTAGATCGTTGGGAAATGGAAGCAGCGTAGACTGTGATGGGGCTGAGATGGATGAAAAATGGTCGCAGAAGGAGTCGGCTAGTATAAGGGGGTCATTGACATATTGTTGATTAAGCAATATGTGATAGGTGTCATTACGGGTTCCTCCGTTCAGGGTCTTGATTTTTGACCATAGGACTGTTGATGGGGTATTGGGATGGATCTCCTCGGTGAACTGTTGCCAGCATCTCGATTTGGCATCCCTGACAGTGCGTCTGGCCAGTGATCGTGCAGTTTTGAAGTCGTCCAGGGCGGTCAGTTTTAGAGGGCTATCGTTTGGGATTCTTTTGAGAGCTCTTAATTTTTTTCGGCGGTTCTTTAAGACGTCGCGCACTTCGTCAGACCACCATGGGACAGAACATTTTCCGGGGATTCCACTGGTGCGAGGGATACATTTTGTGGCAGCTTCGAGGATGATTTGTGAGAAGCATGACAGGGTGGTTGGTTTTTTCTGGGAGACAAGTTTGTCTACAAGGAGTTGGTACTCAGGCCAGTCGGCTTCAGTGTATTTCCACCTTGGTCTGGTGGTAACTTTAGGGGATGGGTGTTGAATTTTTATGAGGATGGGGAAGTGGTCACTTCGACTCATAATTGGAAGTTTTTTGCACGGCCAGATTTGCACTTCTTTCTCAAATACTTCTGGGTTGTCAGTTAAACCTAGAATTATTATAAAGGCGATGCCAAACAACTAACTGTGTAACATTTGGATATCAAAGTACGGCAAAAGTAATAGAGGTTTTGTATACACTTAGGTTTATTTAGGTTATTACAGGTTTATAAGGTTATTAGGTTATTTAAACAGAATGAAATCCGCCTTTATTATATGACTTGGAATATATTCGCTCAAAAAACGTGTTGATCCTCAAAAACCGTGTCCATGGCTATATAACCGTATTAAAAAGCTAAGCAAAATCAATCCGCGTAAAAGATCTTTAGTTTAGAACAAAAAAAAAAAGGAATCAGAGACACTTTATAGATAAGTCCATAAAACTGATGCACTGGATGCTCTAGGCACTCAAAGTTTCGATTCATTGACCCTCAAAAATTATCCAAAGCGAACAAAAATTTGTGGCAGAAATTCGACATTATGGGAAAAGGTCGTTTTTCCGAAAATCTGGTAAATAAATATTTGCCCAAAATATTGTTTTCGAAATTTTAACAGTTTTTGACAGATTTTTGCATTTGAAAGTCATAATATTACAATTTCGATAATCACGTTTTCCTTCGGTTCCCCTTATCATCCATAACTAAGTCTTTACTCCAATCACGAGTTTTTAATATTTCTACGTCATTGGCATAAAATGTGAATTTCAACGGCGATGCTTCGATTGGAGCTGCTGGCATTAACTTCCTAGCTAATCCGAATTTCTTATGACTGAAGAAAACAAAATAAAATCTTTTTCATGCCCCTCTCTATTCCAGCACAAAATGAAGGAGGTAGGAAACAATGAATGAATTAATTGATCTGCTCGGTAAATGCTGTGCGTGCGAGTTTAAGGCGGCACACAGTGGTCCAAAACCCAGAAAAGCTGGCAGAAAGTCGATTTTTGAAGTGCTCATAATTATCCATCCAAATATTTCATCGTGTTCCGGCATTTTCAGGCTTCATGAAACCATAAAAATGATAGTCATAAGTTTACCCGTTTAGGAGTTCTCAGAGAAATGAAGAAAGGTTTGAACATTTTTTGAAAATTTCGCAAAGATTTTATTACATTGAAAAATGAATAGGTACTCAAATCGCGAATATATTTTGCTTTGAAATTATTTTTATATTTTTGTTAGGCATATTTTACAGCTGATCTAATAAAAATTTGTGTTTTGGAATAAAGTTGAAATTTTTTATAAGGAATCTAGTTGCAAAAAACGTTAAATATTTCGAATTTTATAACTTCAACTAGAGTGTTGAGGACGTTTCGGATGTTCTTTAGCGGCAGCGTTTTATTGGCGTAGCTAAAAGCTAATTAATTATTTTATTAATTTAAAGTTCATGATTGGATATAAGTAAACTTACATTGCTTAACCTCCAAATCTATCTTCCTCAACAAATTGATTTTAGCAACTGATATTTTACTCGTGACGAGTTCTAGAGAAGAATATAATTTTAATTTAGATAACATTTTAAGCTTTATGTACTCACATTTGATATAATCAAAGAAAACTGGTTTTAAAAATATAAGTTTAGTGAAAGTATGTGATTCACAATTCGCGCGTTCTTGCAGACCAATGACGAAGCTCTTTCGATCGTTTCCACCAACTCAGTCTCTCGCCTTAAGTGTCAAACGATCACAGTTTTCCATCGGTGTCGGATCAATGTTTCGATGGGGGCAAGGGAGCGACCAAAGATGCGGGAACATTCCCCCACCCGTAAGGCTGATGATCCTTCGATGGCTTACCAATATCCAACACCGCTATCTTCGCTACTGGTCTTTTCAAGATTCCCCTCGATGTTTGCACCACAGCTTGACGGGCTCTCCCGTCTACACCCTTTGTCACCTCCAAGATGCGACCTCTAATCCAACCGTTTCGCCGGGATTCGTCAATGATGACCACCAAATCTCCAGGTTCGACTGGCTTTACATCTTCGAACCATTTAGTCCGCCTAGCTATGATAGGTAGGTATTCTTTTATCCACCGATGCCAAAACATGTCCACTAGGTGCCTATTGTGGTTCCAATCGTCTCTGCTGGCTAGCTTGGGATCTGCCATAGTCATAGGAGGTTGAACTGCGCCACTGGAACTAAGCAAAAGGAAGTGATTTGGCGTCAAAGCTTCCTGGGAATCGTATTCCACGGAAACGAAAGTTAGGGGGCGCGAGTTGACAATGGCCTCTGCTTCGACGAGTATGGTAGAGAAAGTTTCTTCGTTCGGGGTTTTCATCGTTGTCATGGCAAAAAAGGCTGTCTTTACCGATCGCACGAGGCGCTCCCATACGCCTCCCATATGTGGTGCTGACGGGGGGTTGAAGCACCATTTTGTCACGGCGTTGGTGAATGTCACCGCAAGTTCGTTATTTATGCCTCTGCATTCCTCGATGAGCTCGTTACTCGCACCCAAAAAATTCGTGCCGTTGTCAGAATAAATTTCCACTGGTGGCCCACGCCGGCCTACGAACCGTCGCACGGCCATTTTGCAGGAGGTTGTTGTTAGTGAATGTACGACTTCAAGATGGACCGCTCGGATCGTCAAACAAGTAAACAAGGCGACCCATCTTTTATTCGAGCTACGTCCTATTCTTACTTGCATCGGGCCAAAATAGTCGAGGCCCACGAAAGAAAACGGTCGATGAAAAGCTCTCAGTCGGGCTGCTGGTAGGGGGCTCATACGGGGAACCGCGGGCGATGCTTTGTAGACCTGGCAATGTGTGCACTGTCTACGGATACGACGAACCATCGTCTTCAAAGCCGACACGTGGAACCTCTGCCTCAATTCGTTAATGACCGTTTCTGTGTTGCAGTGTAGGTACTTTTTATGATACCACAATACGATCAACTCGGTGGCATGATGTTTTTTAGGGAGTATTATGGGATTGCGGGTATCATATGATACGAATGCAGCTTCGCTGATCCTGGATTCCATGCGTACAACTCCATCTGCGTCAATAAAAGGAGACAATTGAGCTAGTGGGCTGTTACGGTGTATGCGTCGAACACCTTCCCCTCTTAGTATCGATATTTCCGCAGAATACACTTCGTTCTGAATGGTTCGAAAAATCAGCTTTTCTGCAGCGACCAACTCGGCATGTTCTAGATTTCCAGCTCTACCTGGGAGGCGCTTTGACGTTTGACAAAAGTTGTGCACGTAGCGGAAAACATACCCAACAGCGTTAAGTAGGCGGTTCCATTGCGAAAAGTTTCCCCAATTAATCGTCAAACCGACGACCTTGGGAACTCGATGAGTGTTGACGATTTCGTGACGTGACCGACGTTCTTCAGGTACTTCTATTATTTCCGTCGGCAGCAGTGGCCAACTTCCCTCTGGTCCGTACAGGAAATCAGGGCCGTTGAACCAACGAGCAGTGCGTGAAAATTCTGGACCGGTGCCCCATTTGGTGGCTTCGTCAGCGACATTCAATTTGGTTGGAATCCACCGCCATTCAAACGGACTTGTGGTTTCCAAAATCTCGCCGATGCGACAGGCAACGAACTGGTTGTATTTTCGTAGGTCGGAATTGATCCAGGCTAAAACGGTGCGAGAGTCGGTCCAAAAATACCTTCGAGTTATCGCCAACGAGTGTGCTTCCACTGCGTTCTTCGACAGGCGACTTCCGATGATCGCGGCTTGTAATTCGAGCCGTGGAATGGACAACGTTTTCAGGGGGGCCACTTTTGATTTCGCCGAAACGAGCGCACATTTTACTTTCCCATTTATTTCCGTTCTTAGATAGGACACGCAAGCGTACGCAGATTCACTTGCGTCAACGAAAACATGAAGTTGAAGGGGGCTTAGTTCGTGTGATGAATGTCCAGGAAAATACGGTCTAGGGATTCGAATATCTCCCAAAAACTGAAACAAATCAACCCACTTTGACCAGCGATCCTTTAGAGGTTCGGAAATGGGCTCGTCCCAGGTAGTCTGGGTTCGCCAAATATCCTGAATCAGAATTTTTCCATGAATAACGAAGTGCGAAAGAAGTCCAAGGGGGTCATAAAGGCTCATAACGACACGTAAGACTTCCCGCTTAGTCGGCCATTCAGGAACATGTCCTAAGTTCGACGAATAGGTGAATGAGTCTTCCTCACGCAGCCACAACATCCCCAATATGCGCTCCGTCGAGCTTGCGGTAACGGTCTGGTCACACAAAGCAAATTTTTTAATAGAAGTTGGATCAGTTTCTTCCACAGCGTTTAAAACTTCATCGGAGTTCGAGGACCACGAGTGTATCTCAAACCCTGCTTGAGAGTGGATGTGCTTTACCTCCAATGACCTTTTCGCAGCTTCTTTTTCGTCGTCGAAACTTTTCAAAAAGTCGTCCATGTAATGGTGGTGTAGGATGCACTCCACAGCTTCCGGAATCCTGTCTGTAAACTCTCGTGCATTAAGGTTTTTCACGTGTTGAACGGAGCATGGTGAACTGGTCGATCCAAAGGTGGCGACTTTCATGAGGAAAATTCGGGGTTGCAGAGAGGGATCGTCACGCCAGAGAATTCGCTGCGCATTTATGTCTTCGTCCCGGATAAGAACACGGTGGAACATTTCTCTGATGTCCGCGCACACCGCGATTCTTCGTTCCCGAAATCCAAACAAAACCTTCGGAAGTGAAACAAGTAAGTCTGGACCCTTCAGGAGCATCGTATTCAGGCTAACACCGTCCACTTTGGCAGCTGCGTCACAGAAAATACGGACTTTTCCGGGTTTTTTGGGATTGAGAGCAACTCCCAGAGGTAGATACCAAGTACGTCGAACATCGGTGTTGTCCAACTCCAGCACAGTCGCTTCTCGCAAATAACCTTTTTCGATGTATTCAGAAATCTGTCGTTTGACACTGGCCCCAAGAATCGCGTCGGTTCTCATACGACGCTCCAGACACAGCATGCGTTTATAGGCCATAGGAAAACTTTCAGGTAACTCGAAAACATCATAACGCCACAGCAATCCAGTTTCGAATCTTTGTCCTACTCTTCTCGTCGTTGCCTCCAGAATCTGTCGAGCTCTTTGGTCCTCATTGGATTCGGGATCACTATGTCGGGAAATTCCCAGACTTTCTACTGCGAAGGATTGCTTGACTAGATCGTGGAGTCCGTCCAATTTTGTCGAGCACTCGCAAATGTGCATACTGTACGTCGGGCTCGTTGTGTTATGCTCTAAGACAGGACCATGAATTGTCCAGCCAAGACGTGTCTTTGTAGCGATTGGAGAATCCTTCGCACTTTCTCGCCTACGGAGTGGGACTGCCAAATGTGCGTTGTCATTTCCGATAAGGATTTTTGGGATCGCGCGTTCGTAGTCGCTAACCGGAAGTCCTGACAGATGAGGGTATCTGGCAACCAATTGCTTGTAGTGTAACGTTTGAGAAGGAAGAGCGAGCTTTTGAACAGTTCGTATATTTGAAAGTGTGTACCGTTTTGATTTTTCATCTCCAGCAATATCTACGTTCACCCATTTAGAATTGGCTTCGTTTCGCGTCACATCTGACGTCCATGTTAAACATAGCATTCCAGTTTCTCCTTCGAGCCCGAGTTGATTCGCGACACTTTCCTCCAACAGTGTTATGGACGAACCGTCGTCCAAAAAGGCGTGGACGTTTACCGAACCTTTTTTGCTATGCAGCGTCACAGGAAGTATGCGATACAAACAAGATTTTTCCGCATGACGGTGGTTATTTACGGTTCCAGCCTCAGACGACGATGGTTTGAATGTGTGAAGTAGAGGGTGGTGTTTGTAGTCACATCCTTGCTCTCCACAAGCTCTCTTCTGCTTACACGGGCGCCTTCCGTGCGGGTAAAGACAAGTACGACATAGAAACAAACTATGTACGAGATCCCAACGCTCTTCAGTTGTTTTCTTATGGAATTCAGTACATTCGGGAATCTTGTGCCCAGATCTAGAACAAACTTTGCACTTTTTAGGATCGCTCGTTGTCGGCTCTTTGCTCTCCGTTTCCGATGCAGAGCTAAAATTGTGTTCAGCGTGCGCATGTAAGAAGCCACGTTCTTTTCCCTTTTCCGATTTGGACCCTTTTGGATCCGGTTTCGCGCTCCGCGGCAAGGTCACTTGTGTAGCTGCTTTGATCAGGATCGACATGAACGTTGCAAAGACTCGTAAATTAGGCTCCAAGAACTGTTGTTTATATATACCCCAGTCCATCTGAATATTGACCGGCAGCTTTTCTACGAGCTCGAAGAGTAATGTCGGATTATTCAAGTGCGCTGTTTGGTGACCAGACTCGATGTGATTAACAAGACTTTGTACCAACATACCAAAAGAAATCAAGGAATCGAGTCTGTCGGGTTTCGGTGGTGGTGTCTCCTTCAGCTTCTTCAGAAGTGTGTAAACCAGGACCTCGGGACGGCCGTACAGAGTTGTCAGGTTTTCCATCGCCATGGGAACAGTAGATGGGGATAGTAAGTAGCTACTCACGGCATCCAAAGCTGGTCCTCTTAGACAACGCTGTAGTCGAGACAAGTTTTCTACATTGGAATATCCGCAAGCTTGAGACGTATTGTAGTACACGCTGCTAAACAGTGGCCAGTCTTCGGGGTCACCTGAAAACAGCGGAAGATCTTTGCCCATCACTTGTCGAGCTGCAATCTGGCTAGGGTTCGGCGCTAAGTAATTATCATCATTCGCTGGGTTGACGTGACTCCTCATATGCGTTGGCATCGGGTTCGGCACGGCAACAGGATTTGACAACGACAGGGAACCGGGCACATAATATGAAGTTGTCGGAAGAGCGACGTTCTCGGTGTTCATTAAACCAGCTGGGGGCGGATACATCGAGTGCCCTGTCGAAGTTGGTAAACATTGGTTGCTAGAAACGTGTGCCACTGGAGGAGGTGCAGGTGCCACCAAGGGTCCTGATGGAATCGAATAAATCGGTGCAGATACAGGAGTTCCCGCGACACTTGTGGACATAAGAGCGCTTCTCAATGAATGGTGTACATGTGTGTTCACTCCACCCACAGTCGCCGCTCCGGTAATCGTACGCTGTGATGAAGGCTGTTGCATGGGCTCAGTCGCGGAGTACGGAATAAACATACCTGTCGATTTTTGTGGATAAATGAGAGCAGGTTCTGTAGCAAGGACGCTAGTTCGCTTCGGTATTGTCGAAATCGGATCCGCTTGAAGCTCTACGTTAGCCTGGATACCACCCGCGCATATCGCATCGTTTGTCGTCACCACGGTAGGAACCGCCTCTTTGGCAAGCGGGATAACAGTTGAATTCGCTACGCTGCCTAGAAGCTTATCCACTTTCCACTGGATTATTTGGCTCGAGTTGCTTCGATTGGATTTCCTGCTTCGCCGTTCTTCCTCGTCCGCTACTTCCTCCTCGAGAACCCGGAACTTCTCGTTGTGGAAATCTTTTTCCAGATTAAGTTTTCGTTGGTCAAGCTCTAGTTGCTTCTCCTGGAGTACCTTCATCTCCTCCAGCTTCTGCAATTTAAGCTTAGCCCGTCTTCCAGTGGAGCTTACCGAAGACATCGAGCCGGTAACTGACTTTGCCGGGGTGATAATAGTGGTCTGCTTCTCGGTTGATACGGAGCATCGAATACAAACGAAATCCTTATCCGCAATGCTATCGTCAACACCCGCGCACTCGTAATGCCACCAAGAGTCACATACGTCGCACGCCACCATCCGGCTAGAGTCCGGGAGCTTGCATCCATCAGCTTGGCAACTATGAACGGCTTCGGACGCTGACATCATGTTGTTTGAGCAATCTTTTAGTTTTGTTGAGGACGTTTCGGATGTTCTTTAGCGGCAGCGTTTTATTGGCGTAGCTAAAAGCTAATTAATTATTTTATTAATTTAAAGTTCATGATTGGATATAAGTAAACTTACATTGCTTAACCTCCAAATCTATCTTCCTCAACAAATTGATTTTAGCAACTGATATTTTACTCGTGACGAGTTCTAGAGAAGAATATAATTTTAATTTAGATAACATTTTAAGCTTTATGTACTCACATTTGATATAATCAAAGAAAACTGGTTTTAAAAATATAAGTTTAGTGAAAGTATGTGATTCACAATTCGCGCGTTCTTGCAGACCAATGACGAAGCTCTTTCGATCGTTTCCACCAACTCAGTCTCTCGCCTTAAGTGTCAAACGATCACAGTTTTCCATCGGTGTCGGATCAATGTTTCGATGGGGGCAAGGGAGCGACCAAAGATGCGGGAACATAGAGATTTAAAAAAAAAATTGATATTTGATTGGATCTCTAGGTTGATTTTTCTCAAAAATACATTCATAAAATATCCTTTTCATATTTTGAAGCACTATCAGTATGCAATTCTGTGTTATTTTTTCAATTGGGAATAACTCCTAAAACGTAATCAAATTACGGTTTCCCAAATATTCTTCTAATCATTGATCAAATCATAGAACCTTTTTTGTTGTTCAAAATTTATGAGCACCAATTGAAACTTGAAAAGTAGTTATCAACTTTTATGGTACTATTTCAAAAATATGAAATAAGATCAAAAATAAAAATTTATAATTAAAAGTTAAATTGAAAAATTAAGAAAATATGAAGCACAAAGTTTGTTTTTCTAGTTCAAAATGTAAATTAAGTGTTTTGTGTTAAAACAACTATTGATATAATAAATGATTATTATAGAAAAAAACTTACATGCCTTGTTTTCAAAATTCTGATCAGTAGCGGCGAAAATTTTAAATAATCCCATCTATCTTAAAATTTCTAAAATTCACGTTATTAAATGAAAAATTAAAAAAATGATCGACACCAGAGCATTGTCATGTCAATCTGTTCTGATTTAATTTCATATGTTTTGTTATTTTGGGATAATTTTAGATTCAATGAATCTTTCTAGGATGTGAAAGGTTTTACAGCAATCTGTGATAAAATTTTAATATAAGAATTTACTTGTTGAGCCATTTTTTTTTAGTTCTTACAAGAATAACGAAAAAAAAAAGAAATGTCAAAGAAAATATGGAAAAATATGATATTTTTTGTGAAATTATGATTATCGAATAATTTTAAAAGGTTTCGAAGCAAAAAATGTTGAAAATAGACTTTTTGCCAGCTTTTTTGAGAATTGGACCACTGTGCGGCATTAGGAAATTACATTTCCTTGTTTCAAACCAGCGGCAAACAACTTCCGGCCAAGTTGCCCAACACAAAATCATAGTTCAGACTATCCTCTATCGATGTATCATAGGGGAAAATGAGGGGGATTTTGGTGACAATATTATTCCTATAACATTTTTGCTTGAAAAATGCAAACATAAAGAATATTAAAAACAAAAAGTGATACCAAGAGTGTCTCATTATTCAGGGTTAAGTTCTTTTAAATTAGTAGCTATTCTTTCTTTCGAAAACACGTCCTAAAAGTGTAAAGTTTTTTTGAAGCCTTAAAAAAATTAATGAGTGATCTTGAAGGTTTTTTTTAACTTTTTTGGGGTTCAAATCAGATTTATTTTTAACTCTTGTAAACTCGATATATTCAGATTTTAGCATAATTTTTCGTAAGTATCTACAATATAAATAATGTTAAACAACAATTCAATAAAATGTATTTCCTGATCCCAAAGATGAAGTACAGGTTTTTTTTATCATCAATAAACTAACAATAATAATATATTTCATTATTGAAATTCTGTGAAAAAATGAAACTTAGATTTTTCAAAGAACGCAATTTTGAAAATTAGTTCAGATTTTATAACAGGGGTTTATACCTGTTTTGTGTTTTTGTTTAAGCAATTTTGAATTTTAATTTAGAATCAGAATTCTGTATTTTGAACCTGAATTCAAATTTTGAATAACTATCCTTTAAAAAAGATTTGTAAATATAAAGTCCAAACAAAAATTCCCAATAATGAAGAGCAGAAGAGACAGAGTTCCAGATATAGCTTTTTCGAGTTTTGAATCTTTGATTTTCTTTATGATTTTTTTTCTTTATTTAAGTAACTACTGTATGAATTTTTACTTCAATTTTTTATTCGTAATTTTAAAAGTTCCGAAATCTGCGAATGAAGAAACTCTCATATTTTATTTTTGGATCATCATTATGGAACTTTTTAAAGTTTCAATTCGGCATAATAATTAAAAGTAAATATTTCAAATCCAAAATTTAAAAATGGTTTTTTTATATATATTCATGAATGATGAATTTCGAACATTTTAAATGCAAATTTTAAATGCAAAACCAAAATCCGGATCAGGACTCTATCCCAATGATGAACCAAAACTGAAAATTAAGAATTACAAACTTGATACAGACTCCACAATCCGGTCACAGGCAACAAATTTAGATTTATGAAAAAAGAAAATGGAACCAGAGCATAGGAAATTATTCAAACCTAAGCTCATGAGATATGTTTCCACACTTATCCGGATAGGGAAAATGTGGACTATATTATACTTTGCAAACATTAGTTTACAGCCCTAAATCTGAGAAATATCCAGGAAAATTTAGGAATCCCTCAATAAAAATCAAGAAAAAATATTCGAAAAGAAGTTTGTTTGCATCGAAACACATCAGCCAGTTCATTTGGTTAAACTTTGTTAAAAAAATTGTTTTTAAATACAAATTGTTATCACACAATTTAAACTTTTGTTTTGATTTTGCAAATAAGTGAAATCAATCGGGCAATATCCGGGCAATCAAACAACCTCTGTGAGTCTAATTTTATTTAAAATTCGATATTGGAGACGAAGGACTGTACCCAAAATTCATGCACAAAATTTCTTAGTGAATAACTTCTGGTAGCGTTTCCGAGTAACGTTTTTATGTTTCTAACAACTAACGAGAATTTTTTTTTAAATCTTTCGTAGAATTGTGGACCTGGAATATGGTTTTGAGGTTTTGGATTAACCCCCAAAACACCCTCCGTTCCTACGGCCATGACTGTTTTATTCATTTTCCTTCGCCAAGTGACAGCTTATTGAAAGTGTCTTTAAATAAACATCGAAATGAAAAGAAAACTAAATTGTGAGATTTTCACAATTCAGGGGCCTTCTTAAAAAAAATCATACATGACATGGCCAACGTTTAAAACAAATCTGTAGTATTTTACAGGCGTAAAATACTACAGGCGTTTCTTGAAAACAATAGCACGTTTTAGCCACATGGGGCGTTTTATGAACTTTCCCCCTACATTGGTTAAGCTGTCGGATGGCAAGATAATGGTTAAAACTTGTTTCGATCGATTCTCACCGACGGAATATTATTTTAATTTTCTTGTTTCTGGGACAAATAATCCAATAGCATGAAAATCCCACAAAATGTTTTTCTTATTTTGCTTGATTGTTTGTTTGTAATGGTCCTATATCATCTTGTCCAAGAGAACCATCTTTTAAGCCAGTGACGGGAAAGCAATAATATCATATTTGACGCGATACACATTTCAGAGCATTTTCGGCACAAGGTTCAAAGCATTAAAATTTTGCATCCTCTTTCTTGGCTGTAGAAGCCTCAGATAGTCGTTTTTTAACCATAATTTTGTTTTGAGATAACACCCGACTTCGACGCTGATTGACTTTGTAAGGCATTTGGCACTAAAATAAAAATTTCGATTTTCCGATTTCTTCGAAAATTTTGCGCTTTGAGGCTCCCTCCCCTTTTACACATTGAAATTTTTGGGCCAATCTACAAAACGTTTATAGTCGGTTTTAAAAACAGGATTATTACTTTTTTCTCATACATCTATTGCCACCGTATTGTAGATATGTAGGGGAGAGTGGGGTATCGTGGGCCATGGGGAAACGTGGGCCACTTTTTATATCTCAGATGTGTGTTGAGATAAAAATCTCGAACCAACTGTCATCGTCGTCGCTTTGTGTGAGCATATATTTCTTTATGTTGTTGACTCAAATACGTATCATATGTTTCTTTTATTTATCAAGCTAGAAAAAGTTTGAAAAATTTACTTTCATAATTAAAAATACACCCGCTAATTGCATCGACGGGGAACCTAAAGTTCATAATAAAAATAAGCTCACACGCTTACGATCTTAGTATTGTCTTGATCTTTCACGTGGAAAAGGAATTTTTGATGAAACATCAATAAGTCACGCAACCAATTTGCAAATCATAGCTTGTGGGGAATCGTGGGCCACACATCTTAAACCACCTATATTTTAATGTTTTTATACACATTCTGAACTTAAAATACGTTTTCCCTATCTGTAAAGTTTTCTTATGCCAAATGAAGAGTTATGAAAGATATTTTGTCCATCTATATAAGGAATTTTGCCAAAACGTTTGCGAGCCAGGTTTTGGAATCTATGCGATCATACACAGCTCTCTTTTTTATTTCATCATCTGAAATTGCTTTAAAACAACGAAATGAATTATGAAATCACAGTTTTGGGTCAACTCATAAACTATGCATGTTATTTGGTCAATTTGGATTTAGTGGCCCACGATTCCCCACCATTTTTCAAAATCCAAAAAATATTGCTTTTTTTAAAACAGTCAGAATTTGGAGAAAACAACTTATTAAAAATCAAAAAAAATTACCTTGTGATACCTTGAAAATGTAGAAAACCATACCAATTTTTATTTTCATTTTATCTTCTATAATAAAGAAGTTATGAAACAACGAAAAAAAGTGGCCCATGATCCCCCACTCTCCCATATGTAAATGTATAAAACAAAATTGTTCTTAAATTTTTCATAAAATAAACCTTTTACAATAACTTTGAAAAAAATCTTAGCCTTTTCAGGCCGAGCTAATCCGGTCATTTTTACCCAAAAAAAACCTCTATCTCCTTACATTGAATATTGAAATTTTTAACTAAATTATGGCAAAAACCATGTTTTTCTTATTAAAATTCAAGAGACAAATCTTTTATCTTCCACTGGAAAAGAAAATTATTGAGTCAAACTAGTGACGTTCAATTCTGGGTTTTTTATTTTATGCAATTGTTTTTATATTGATTCGATATAACAAACTAAAAAATGATAAATTAAGTTCAGTTGTCAATTGAAGTTTTGGTCGAGCTTTTCCTATTTTTTTTATTTAAAAACCGGACAAGTCTTGTTGAAAACGGTCAATTATTTTGAAGATATCTTGCAAATCCAATTCGAAGCAATTTCAGATTGTTAAATACCTGTTATGTTTGGTCCAAGGTTTTTACTGGAATTTATTCTCTTTTTGATAAACGCCATAGAGGCAGTGTTTGGCAGTGATTTGATATCCTTCCTATCCGATCTTTCAATGAAGTACACAGAAATAAAATTGAACTCTTGATATAATTGATAGACAAAAGACCCATACTTGAAGAAGATCTTATGCATTTCACATCTGGTTAAAAATAAAAGACTCAAAATCATGTAGATGAAAGAAATTAAAGGAAATTAAACTTATCGCTTATTGTATTTTTTTCAAAAACTCAACAGAATATTCTAACGGCCTTTAGCCGAACACTGCTATTCAGTACATCTCTACTAAAAATCAAAAGCCAATTTAAAAACTTCTGTGTCCGATAGATGAGTTAAAATCACATCTCCTAATATGGCAACCCTTCCACGAATATGTGCCGCTGCATCACAACAAACTCCCGATGACCGATCTACAAAAGCCGTTAACTACACCTCAACATGTGACTTCATAACAACAACAAGTGAACATGTTCCGCGTAACTCTCAAATGAGAGTGAGAGTTGTTCCGAAGCATCCGAAGGCCAAAGCGGAGTAGAAATCCAACCGGCTTAAGTCCGGCGCACGCTCAGTGAACTCATGTTTTGAAGAGTTGTTTTTGTTTCTGTTGTTGCCTAGTCTAGTGACTTCACCACACCGACTCCAGGTGCGGATGGCAGCCAGTGTCGCATCTTCTCCAATCTCTCGCTCGAGTGACTTAGCGCGTGGTGTATTTGCTGCCTGGTTGAGCCCTCCAAGCCAGCCAGAGTGCGCGAATCTATCCAATTCCCCCCGAAAAGTTGATTTTCGATCTGTATAACAGCAGTTGGGGGGTCGCCACTGGATGGCATTTAGCAAATTACCGCCGAACGGGTCGCTACAATTTTAGGAACTCCGGTCGCTGATCACTGGTCTCTCTTCAGTGGGGAAAACGTGTAGTTTTGGGTTTTTTTTCTCCTGGTGAGAATAACTTTAAGAAAAAAAAAACTAACAGTGTAAGTGGAATTGAACCCACTAAAGCTGCGGTTCCGGAATCTCGCAAAACCGCAACACGTGTGTTTAACCATTCTTCTGGTGTGCCATTATTTCCCGATTGCCATTATTGGTTTGGTTTGGTGGTTTGTGTGCTTCTTGAGGGCTTTCCTGGGGGTTCATCATCATCATCGGCGTGCCCCGGAAGGTTGACAACACTTGAAGCAAATTCCCCCTTCCAGTAGCTAGGAACCAATCCCGAATGCTCAAGCTCAAGTTCTAACCATAGAGCAGGGCAAGGGAAAAAAAGGATCTCAAGTGGAATCGTGCGTGATTGGAATACGTAATAGTCGGTGCTCGAAATAGGAAGCAAATTAGGAAACGATTACCTGTTGGTTGATTTTCGAGTGGAAGTTGACGGAACCGAGGGAAGAAAAAAAGGGTGCCAACTCACCCCCTCAGTGTGAGAGAAAACAAATCCTGTCGAACAAGTGCTCGCTCCAAGGAAGAAGAAAAAAGCAGAGCCTCTTACCAGGAAATGAATGCCTTCGTTGAATAAATTGGAGGAAGAAAAACGCAAGTGGTGTCGGTTAAGTGAAAACGTTTCTCGGGAAAATTGAGAGGCATCGAAAAAAAAAACAAGTTATCGAAAGGATTAAATTGAGAAGCACCACCCAAGTGAGTTCAGCAGTGTTTTTCCGTTGGAGGGTGTCGGAATTTCGCTTTTTTCCGATACATTTCTTCTTAATTCGAGTACCAGTCTTCCCAGAACGAGAAGAGACAGGAAAAACCCTGTACAAACGAAAATGGTAAGTGAAATGGAGGCCCTCTACGGGGAAAGGGTGGTTGCTTGGAAAAAAGGACTATTACTCGCGGAGGAATTATTTTTAGAGCTTGCTCCCTGTTTGGTTTCATTTGATTATTTATTTAGGGAGGGAAATTGTGAAGTGATTCTTGGATATTTTCAAAGGAAAAGGTGATGTGAGTTGAAGGTGAAATGAAAAATTTATTGTGATCTCATAATGTGTTACGTCTGAAAAATTGTCCATACACTACTCTGTTAGGACTTGTTAATTGACCAAGAACAAAAAAATAGTTTTTCGAATGAATTTTCGAAAAAATTTCCGTAAAATGCTATTGAAATATATATTTTGCAGTTGTTTGATAAGTCGTTAAAAAAATTTAAGCTTTGGACTCTCAAAAGATAAATAGCAGTTCATGTTAGTAGTGTGAAATTACCACTTCACATCTCTAAAGGATAAAAATATTTGTGATGGATGAGGTTTCAAAAATGCAAAAAATACCTTCAAACCTGTTCAGTTTTCCAATTTCATTTTAAAATATTAAGTGTCCTGGCTAAAAATTAAAATTAAAATTAAACAAAATGAAACGCCAGCATTTTTTAAGTTTAACCTAATATTATGAAAAGAAAAAGAATTCATCGGCTCGGTTGCCCAGATTCCATTGAAAAAAAAACCCTATTTTGCCCGGGTTTGATCATTTTATTTGCCAAATCAAACAAAAAAAAATGTTCTAAAATTGTTTAATTTTTGTTTTCAAAAACTTTTGAGCAAGTTTTATAAAAATAACCAAGACAGGTTATTGGGACGCCTAAAATAAGATTTGATATATGGTGATGAGTTTTGTTGAAACATTTTTTCGAAAGTTTTTTTTCTTGATTTTTGTTGAGTAATTCTTGGGTATTGACCAAATCTGCCCGGATATTGCCAGATTTTCGATTGACAATTTTGATGTCAAATGCCCGGTTTTTGCCAGGTTTTGAGATAAAATAGCCCGGATTTGTCAGGCCCGGATATGAGCTAAAACAATCCGGGAAATTTTGATTTAGACCAATAAAAAATATGCCTTTCGATTTACATTTACTTCTGATCGCTTGAAGCATTGAACTATCTCTCCACAAAATAAATTATGAATCCATTGAGATTTTTTTTTGGCCGGTATTATTAACTGTACTGAGTTCGAATTAAGGAATTAATGCCAAATAATCCTTTAAATAGATTTAATTATTTGAGTAGTAAAGATAATTTAAAAAAATCGCTAGCTGAACTTCGGATACATTAAAAATAGCTTGAATTTTTCTACAGGACTGAGTTGAACTGAAAAATATAAAAAAAAATAAACTTCGACATCATACATGAGCTCGTATGCATGAGAAAGCTAAAAATGCAAAAACACACCTTCTGAAAAGCCGATGTTTTAGATAAAACATGTTTAACCTGAAGCAGATTTTTTTAAAGTAAAATAAATTATTCGTCAACACAAACAATCAGTTTGCACCAGCTTTTGAAATGTTTATAGATACCCACAACAAGATTTCGATTATGAGTTGGTATGGATTTCGAACATAGTCTATCACAAAAAAAAGGATATTTAGATGAAAAATATTTATTGAAAGTAAAATTTTGAAATACATTTTTTAAGATCAAGATATCTCACTCTTTTATTATGCCATGTGGGTAATAATGAACTTACTATTGAACTCCTGTGGATGAAATTTCAACTGAGAATTTTCAAATCACGATCAAAAACAAAATTTGAATTGAATATAAAAATGAAATGAAATGAAATGAATATAAAAATAAAAATGGAAAAACATCTACCTTAGCTTAAAAAACTTTTTCATATCGTAATAAAAAAAACTTCATTTCAAAATGAACTTTTAGAAAGTAGCTCAGTTCTTTTTATTGGTAATGATCCCAAATTAACGATGTTTGGTTTTTTTAATTGTCTTCAAATAACAGAAGGCTACTAGATTTATATTTTTTTCCGAAATGCAAGGAATTTAATAGCTCATTTTCACTAATTTCAAAAATGTAGTTTTTTTCTCTAACAACACTTGTTTTCGAAAAAACTTTGGAAAATAGAAAAAAAAAATCGTTTTAATATAAAGTGCATTTTTTAGGCAAAACTGTAGAACATTATCTACAAAGATTTGAAATTTTTGGCTTTCATTCTAAAAAATAACTTTCCCGAAAAACGTGAGTAATTTTGACTCAAGAAGGAAAAATTTCACAAATTTTCTTATTGTTTGGTTTTCCAATTCTGTGAAATTCAGGAGTTATGACGAAACTTATTCAACAAAGTTTTGAAATGAGTTCAAATCATTAATATAAAACTCTGAAATACTTCCTTCAGGGATGTCAGAAAAATTGTAATGTTGTCTATGATTTAAAAAAAACTGTAAAAATATCTCTTAATCTAGAATATCAAGAAAAAATTTGAATCCTTGATAGAACGGAAGGTGATAAAAAGAATCAAAATCAATATTTCTCGCGTGAGCTTTCATTTCGTCGTATGAAACAAAAAGTTAACAAACAGTTTTAATAAGAAAAAATACAAATACTGAGATAAACTAGTCTCAACTTTTAACCATTTAGAATATTTGTAGCCTGGACAACATATTCTACACGTAAAATAAAAATTTTAAAGTTGTTTTAATAAATTTTTCAGCTGTTTCCTGTGAACTCTTTAGATGTTTCATACGACGTACTGAAAACTCACGAGAGGTTTGTTTTCCATGTTGGTTTGTTGGTTTATCAGTTATCAATTATCGATTTTACTCAAAATCGATCAATTTTAACATTTCCTCACGCTTTATCAATAAAACAAGAGCTAATGCAAGAAACCTTACAAATGAATCGAATTCAAGACGTCAAAATCCTCCAAACATTGTTATTAAACATAGGTACTTAAAATGTTGCTCCGCAATTTAATCAACCCCAAATGACAAGTTATATGTTTTTTTTTTATTAACTTTTTACAGCCGGAATTTAATTTTGAACGCACAATCTTAAATTCTAAAAATTAATTCTAATTTTGAATAATGAATTTGAACGCAAATCTGATTATCCATTATTAGTTACAGTCTTAAAAAATTTGTAATACGTTATACAAGATTCAACTTGATGATAATGCAATACAAATCGTCATTCATGCTATTTGAACTGGAAAACACCAAAATAACTAAACAGCTTCAAATCCCCATTGAAAAGCTCCGTTCCAACTGCTTCCAAAAGTTGAACCAAAATAGGAATGGAAAAAGCAAATTTCATCTAATGACTCGTTTCATCTACTCCAAAATCTTAAAGCAGATTAAATGTTTGAATACTTAAGACTTCAAAAACCTGACTTTATTCAAATTAAAAAATATTCAAACTTGGTTTTTCGATTTTAGAATGTAAATTCGAACATAAGCTTTTTAACAAGACAGCCGAAAAATTCTAAGAAAGACAAAATAAATGTTTAGTTTTAAGATTTGAATTTTTTTTTTTTTTGAATATCTACTCTTGCCACTTAAGTTACTTTTTTTTAATTTTCAAAGAAGCTAAAATGCTCTGTCAACGAAATCACCTTATTTAATGTGGCTTCTACCTTTCGCTTTCTTGAACTCACTTAAACGTTCTTTCAATTTTAAATTTAAAAGATGATGAAATGCGAAGGTTGAGAATTTTTGCTCCTTAGTTTTTTTTTTACTTTGGATTTTAAAATCTACATTTAATCTACTATCACAATCAATAATTTGAAAACCCAAGTTAGAAAAAAAACCAATGAAAATATTTTTCCACATTCGCAGTTTATTTATACCATTTAAAATTTAAACAATAATTAAACATATTAATGATACCAAAAAGCAAATGGTTCACACATTTTATAATTTTAATAGATGTTCCTTATTCTGAATTCGAAATTTGCTTGAAAATTTATTTTAAGCAGTCTAGTTTACAAATTTAAAATAAAAATTTACGAAACACTAGAAAACGAATACGAAAACGAATACGAAAACAAATACGAAATAAAATTTCAATAAAACAAGATTTTTAATCTTTGGACATAAACATCAGTGCAGAAATAGATAACATAAAAAATGAAACCAGATTTGAAAATAAATTCAATAATAATTCCAAAATAAATTTCAGATCATGTCAGATATAAAACATTAAATTGTAAAAAAAAACATTTATTCACGATTTAAAATTTCAATACTCGATCAGGAAAAAAATATCCATTTTAAATTCGAGAGAATTTTTTCAAAACATTAACCAAGGGCTAATTTAGTTTTTCTAATAAACGAAGCATATATTAAATTTTGTTTCAAGAGTGCCAGTGCTCAAATCACTGACATTGATCTTTTTTTTTTGTATCTGATGCTTCCAATTATCGAAATAAAAGGAAATGTCTTTGCAGTTCACATAATTTACTTAATATATTTATAATGAAACATGTTCAATTCATCATTGACAACTTATTTTTACTGACAAAGTCTGGATTGGGACAATCAATAAATAAGGAACTGATAGATCTAAAAATATGAGAACCGATTTATTTTAAAAACGGCAAGAAGTTTTTTTATAACGCGCGCTTGGTTCTTTTTTCAACACCTTTCATCTTCCTGATCAAATCTATCCATCTATAATTTTCTTCACTTTCTTTTGATTCTAATAGGAAGAATATTTGAATGTATACTTCACTGAAATGCCAATAATCATGCAATTAAAATTCAATTAAAATTATTTTAAATACTGGAATCACAAAACAACTATTAATTAAGTTAAAATTGGACATTAATATATAGCTTGAGTGGTGCAACTGAGAATTTTCGAACTTTTCATAAATGAGTTCAAAATCAAGATCGATAAAAATAAATAAAAAGAATGCTAATGTAATAAAAAATTAAGATCATTATATGTTGTCGCCGTCTTTTTCAATCATGGGTCAAAGATATATGGTACAAACAATGTTTTTTTTCAAATTTAAATTGATAGGTTTTTATAAATAGTGGGACTTTTCAGTTGGGAAAGTTTGTTTGAAAATAAATTAACATAATGCAGATGAAAAAGATTAGTTTTTAGAAGGAAATTGTTTCAAGAAAAAACGTCTCACCAATTTAAAATCTTCATTTTAAAATTAGGCAGCATTTTATGTGCTGATGTTTTAATTACTGTGAATTGAAAGATTTAAGCTTCCTAAACTCGAAGCTGTTGTTAGATTTCGTGTTTCAAATCTTGTTTTGGTGGTATGTGTTTATTAGTTAAAAAATTAATCAGATCTGAACGAAATCAATCATTGATAACTGATGAACCAAACAAACAACATGAAAGACAAAAACTGATTTTGAATGTGTTTGTTTGCCTTTATTCAATCAAACAATCAAGTTTTGCCAAATTTCAGAAAAATTGAATTGAAAAGTTAAATTGTATAATTTCAAGAAATTCGGAAAGATATCATTTGAAGTCTATCTGACATAACTGGATTTCTTAAGTTTCCTTTAATTTCACAAATTTTAAATAATATCCAAAATTCAATTTGGTTTTTGGATTCAGGGTACCCTAATCAATTAAAAAAAATCTTAATTTCTATGCACTTTAAAAAAATGTTACTCTTGTGGCGTTGGGTAATCAAAACGCTTTCCAATATGAAATTGATTATAAAGAAGAACAAGAAACACAAAAAAAATGTTTTAAGAAATATTTCATATCAGCAAATAATTTGTAATGACATAAAAGATTTTCTATTAAGATTTTAATTAATATTTTAATAGTAATAAAAATTGTTTACAAGTAATGGATACATTTTTTTATTTTGTTTTGTATATTTGAAGTTCAATACTAAGGGTTTGTGGAATAGCAATTCAAAATTTACAATTACACATTGTTTCAATTTGTGAACGCATATAGTTTCCTTGGATGAAATATCTTAGTCTAAGAGTGATATAGGATGTGATGTAGTGCTAATCTCCTCCGGAGCCGAGCCAATTTTGTGACAAAACATGTTTACAGTTTTTTTTAAATATCTTTTGGAATCAAGTTATTTCCCGTTATTTCGGTAAATTAAAAATAATACTTCAAAAACTTGAGGGGGGACGATAAAGACCCTAAATTCTAGTCATTTTGTGATTTCATATGGATTAGTTTCTAAAAAAGCAAATGCATTTTGTTCTCCCAAAATAAAAATATTTTTTCTGGGAAATTTGACCCTTAAACCAGGCCAAATCTAAGCATTGCAATTTGCAACTCCAAACTCGGGTAACATACGGCCAAATCCGGCAAAATTCTAAGTATTTCTTGAAGTTTAGACAAGTTAAAAAGAAAAGATGAACACATTTAAAATTATTTCACATCGAGACACATCAGCCGCGTTCTTATCTTATTTTACAATTTAAAATTTTTAAGTTTATTTTGGTCAAACAGGCTCCGAAATTTTTGTTTTTTGACGCAAAAATTATGTTTTAATTTCTCTCAAATTAAGTTTTTGGTATGGATTTTTTTAATATAATGGATAAATACTGGTAAAATCCTGGCATATTTCCCCAATATCCAAGCAACCGGGCTAAATCGAGATTTTCTCTATTTTTTCTATGAAAATCCAGGCAAGCCCGGATAAAACCAGGCAATCGGCTTAATTATATGATAGGCGTTGTTGACTCAAATTGAGAAAAATTTCATTTTTCCAAAAAAAAATATTGCAAATGATATTATCAGCCTGTTATAATTCAATCAAAAATTCGTCACAAACAACATAAGGAACTGCGAGATTGCCCAGTTTTTTCCGGGTTTTCAGGAATATTAAATACAATTTATTCATTTTATTTGCCAAATCGAACAAAACATTTTTTTATGCCTCCAAAACGAAATTTTTTGATCAAGTTTTATAAAAATAATAGCGAACGGATTTTTAGAAGCTTAAAGCTTAATTCAAAATCTGTCGATGAGTTTGATGAACAATTTTGTTTCAAATTTTTCATGGTTTTGAAAAAAATTGCCCGAATATTGGTCGTCAATTTCGAAATCAGTTGCCTGGATTTTGCTAGGTTTTTGAATAAAATTACTCGGATGAGTCCAGCCCAAATACGTGCTGAAATGATTCTGGCGACCTCAATTATGGTAAAGATTGGGCTCAAAATCAGTTGGGTGATCAAAGTTATCCCAAAACATGTGATCATATTTTCGAATGAACAATTAATTGCACCATGCCAGGAAGTTTGAAAATTTTGTATTCAACGATCAGGCATTATACTTCTTACCACAGTCAGTGTTTTGAAACATTCAGGTGTCACAAAAAAGAATCTCTTGGAAAAAAATAAAAAAAATAAATAGAAACAAAAAGTGATCAAAGTTTTCCCAGTTTTCGATACCTGAATCGCTTTAACGTTAACACCCGGTATTGAGCACCTATGATAAGAAGATTTTCATTTCTTAAAATTTCCTGACTTAGTCCACCGTCAAAAGATAAACATTCAATGCCAGGTGAAAATGCATCCTTATGCTAAAATTGTTTATCCCAGCCCGATTGCCGATTGTAGTTGGCAGCTTTCGAGTTTTCGATTGGCCCAATGTAGAGCTTTATCGAGAAAAGAGAAAAAAAACTGTCCCAACATTACGCAAATTAGTTTTCCAGAAAATTTCGAATTTGAATAAACTCCAACCAGGTTCAGCTTCCTGGTCCATCCTGGACGTGGCTCGCTGAACCGACAATAATTTCTTGCAAGATGGCAAAGAAAACTAAGCTTAGCAAAGCAAAGCCAAGCAACGACTCTGTTTGAGCTGCTAACGAGAAAATGCATTTTTAAAGTGGTGAACACAAAAAAAAGGTGTTCGGTAGAATTTCTTCTTCTCGGAAGAAAACATCAACTTGATTGTGGATGGTGGTGAGTGAGTAGAAAAAAAGAAAATGCCCACTTGAAAATCGATTGCAAAAGTGGGTTTCTGTTGCTGATCGTGGCCCGGCGAAAGGGAGCAAAATTTATCGCCTTTTAACGAGCTTTATTTGATGATTTTTTTCAGTCAGAGGTTTTCCGTTTCAAGGGAAAAACATGAGGAAAACTATTGCTCTGTTGGACGTTATCGATAAAACAAAGATTTAAACTCGATTATGTGGGGCTTTTGAGCATTCATTCACACTGAATTTAAGTTGCCCAAAACATAACCGAATCTACCAATTTTTTATTTCTTTACACGTTTTGGGTTGAAAAGTACAAGTAAAATCCAATTTAAACCAGACGCATTTCCTAGAGTTGGATTTTTCTAGAAATAAAGCTTCCTTTTTTCACTTCCGAATTGATTAGCGTTCCATTGTCATTCGAAATTTTTCAACATAGTTCCCAATTGATTTCGTATCGATTCGGCTATAAATTTTGGCTTTTCCCACAGAAAAAAAATCGATTTATATGCTAAACAGAGCTCAACATCGAATTCTTTACCCCGTCGAACGAACTCAATGAAAGAAAAACGAAAGTTTCGAAGGCCACTGATGTTGACACTTTTTTCTGGCTTCATTCACTATTTCGGTGTGCCCTCACACTTTCTTTGGCAGCTTTCTGCTTCTTTCATAATCACTTTTATGATCTCATCTCAGCTCACTGGCTGACTGTGGTGTGGTGGTTTCGAATCAACTAGACTCCGGTCTAGTGACAGTTTTGTGGGGCTTTACCCGTTTTCTTTCGGGTTCGTTAGTTGAGATTTCATTGGGTATCGAAAGGTGTTAAGTGATGCTTTGGAAGTGGCAGTCTTTCGAAAGCGGAAGTAAAAATCAATAGAAAAACGTTGATATTTCTATTAAACCTTGCTCATTTGAAGTCTAGATTCTGAAATTCTTTTGTTGAAAGCATATCGAATTGTTCATTTTTTTTTTTCGAAAAGCTCAACTCAGAAATTAAACTTTAATCAAATCAAGTTTGTATTCATACGTTTTTCATCAAAAATCTCAATAAAACCCCAAAAAAAACGACAGCTAAAAGTAGTTCATTATCTTCCATTTTTTTTTTCATCCACTGAGACGAAATTCAAACCTTTCTTCACCTAATGCAACAGAAGATCAAAGATTGCATCTTCCAGGCAGACATCGACAATGGGGTTTGTTATTTCAATTGCACAGAAATTGGGAGCAGAATCGATTAAACTGTGCAAAAAGGCATGTCTCCTCAGCTTATCTTGCTCCTCGAGCGAGACAAGCAACAAAATAATTAATTCGGCATTCGTTTCTTTTTATTTTCCATTACTGCCTTTGTGTTGATCTGGAGCCCTAACTGGAAAAAAATAATGACGAGAGAAAGACGAATGTGGAGGTTGAAGTGATGAATGGATAGTTAATGCAGAGAAAGAATTGTTGGGGTGAGAAGCGAATCCAAGAATGAGAAGGTGTTATTCGAGAACACGGACCAAAAGTGTAATTAGGGTAAGTGAGCCCTATTTTGGCATGGTCCTTTTCTTGGCATGCCAACATGTCTTTTCATGTTTTCAGGTCCAAATTGAGCTTGAAAAATTTTGAATATGTTTTCATTGCGAAGAGAATAATTTGTTTCAAATCTGTGCATACCGAATTTTTTGATTCTTTGTACTTCAATAAAGAAGTTAATTTTTTTCGATCTGCATCCGAGGAAATTATGTTGAAAATCATCGTATGAAAATCAGATGAACTCACCTTTCTAGTGCAACTGTTAAATTCACATGCGATTTCAAACGCGGACATTCATTTGAAAAATTTGCAATAAATACTCATGCTTACAGTTAAACTCGGCAAAAAATCAAAAAATACTAGAAAGACCAAAGAGTGAATATTTATTGAGGTTTTAAATAAAAATTTGAAACTAATTTTGTTCCTTTTCTTGGCATGCAACTTCAATAGAAATACACCACCAGTGTTGGAAGCTGGGAAAAATACATGTTCATTAAAGAGGTTTTTTGGGCTGATGTTTTCCCCAAAACTTCATTTAAAACTACGCATAAATGTTTTCATACTAATTGGGTTGTATGATAAGACCGTTTCTATCAACTTAAGCTTTGAAATAAGCTGGAGAACATAAGTAATTCGACTACCTAAAAGTCATATCCAAGCATTGAAAATGCAAAAATCGCTATTTGGGAACCATGAATCGAAGGTACATTGGTATGCGTGCTAACAGCATTTGCATTGCAGTCTGCCGAGCAAAAGCCACGTGGTCTCCTACAGAACACAGTGGTTTGAAGTATAAAAAAAAAACTAAGTTAAATTAAGCATATCACAAGACTTAAGATGTTTTTCTTATCCAAAAATTGTTAGACGGATGGCAATTTATGACTTTAGTATATAAAATACACAATTAATTGAGTTTTGGAATCGTTTTCTATTGCTCGGGAACCATATACTCAGAATTTATTTTTTGGATTTTTGTTCTATTTTTTTCTTGGAAACAGAAGCTGGAAGTTCAGGAAAATATCGTTTTCTATCCAATTATTCCTTAAAATATGCGAGTCGATTTAAAAAATGTTTTAGCAAGGTTTACATTATAACATCTTTTTGGCGTATCAATCCACTGCGCAACGCCCCGGGCATTCGAGATGGCTCTTGCCAGAAGCTCATAATCTCAGCTAACAAATTCAAAAGGGCAAAATTTTAAAATATCATTCAAGGAATTTTTCAATTTCTTACTTTATGGAGTCAAACTCCACAATATGAAGACAGTTGTTTGGTAGTGAAAATAACCCTATGTGCGGAATTTCTGGACTTCCGACTTTTTGAAATGAAAGCTTATTTTGTGCTTCCCTTCCAACCAAGTTCATCAATGTTTTCAAAAGCCTTTTTGTTGTATGAGTGGCGCCCGGTGTTCATCGTCGCATAGAACTTTACGTCCAGCTGACGTCATTCTGTCAGTGGCCTTATATTCAGAATAGCCAACGATTCTGTTAACTGTCAATTGAGCCTTGTTGGTAAAGATCTATTGCACTCTGCTGGTGGCCAAGAATCGGATCATAGAAACGGAAAACAATTGGTACGGCGGCCAAGTAATTGGAGCACCGCAGTGAGTACTTTGCATGCATTTTGCTCACATTAATGAAAGTTCCATAGAGAACACATATTTTTGTTGAACTCTGAGCAAGTTAGCAAGTAAATTCTTCAAAGGATGTTCTATAGTACACTCAACAGGAAGGTTGGAATGTCGAAAAAAAGGGTAAACCATGCCTTAGGTGCCAAGGTCGGGTACGTTTACCCTAAACAATGAAATTGTGTTGTTCCCGAACGGATGTAATTCTTCCCATTTAACTTTCTTCATGTTTTGGTTCTTGTGCTCAAGGTTGTTGAATCAAATCGTTTGTGAGAAATGTATTGAGTTATTTTGTAACGTAAAGACACTTGATTGCTCTGCTTTGTCGTGCCGCTGCATTTAATCGTGAAAATGGGAAGAAAATGAAACTTTATTATCAAAGAAAGTGTTCTTTGGATTTACGATTCTTCATAAAAAGTCACTTTATTGAAAAGTTAGTTTCATGAATATTTCCACGAATATTTTATGTTAACTTTTCGGTTATGAATTTATTATTTGAAGTTTGCAAGGCCGTGCAAACGGTGGGGTTGTGGGCTTAGGGTTTTAGGAGCCTCATGGAGATTTTTTCCAAGATAAATTATCTGTTCAAGAAATGAATTTACCGCAGTAACGAGAAACTACTTGATACTTTGGTGCCCTGAAGCTTTTGAATATACACTGCCGGTCAAAAGTTTGGGATCACCCAGTAAAAAAACATGCAAATTTTGATCGTTCATATCTCAGCCGTCTTAGGACATATTGCAAATCTTCTGATACCATTTGAAAGATGATGAGCAATGGTTATCTCGGAGGTATTTTTCCCAGATATAATGTTTTAGTTTTGTACCTAAAACTTAACCTAAAGTTAGAACATTTTCAAATAGTCGCACTCAATATTCAAAGTCGATCATCTCGGGATAGGGTGAACCAAATCTCAAAATTTGAGTTGCATTAGAATTCCTATTCTTTACTTCTCAAAACACAATCAAAAAATGTTGTGTAAAAATTTAAGAATGTTCTTTTAATTAATAAAATAGACACTTGAGTTATCGTCCAAAAGTTTGGGATCACCCCTTAGTATGGTGTATCGGCCAAACGTTTGGGATCATTCTTTTAAAAACATGCAACTTTATCTTATTCATATCTTTCGTATATAACATCGTATCGCAGATCTGAAGGGTTCATTTGGAACCTAAGGAATTGTTGTTTTTTTTTATTAATTCATTCAAAAATTATATTTTAAAGTGATAACTTTTAAAAAATCACCTGAAATTAATTGTTTTTTTTAAGTTCCCACTTATGATTCTGATTTTTTTATGGTTCTCACTTTAAAATATAATTTTTGAATAAATTTATAAAAAAACAAAAATCCTAAGCTTTCAAATGAACCCTTCAGATCTGCGATACGATGTTAGATGAGAAAGATATGAATGAGATAAATTTGCATGTTTTTGGCCGATACACCATACTAAGGGGTGATCCCAAACTATTGGACGATAACTCAAGAGTCTATTTTATTCATTAAAAAAACATTCTTAAATTTTTACACAACATTTTTTAATTGTGTTTTGAGAAGTAAAGAACAGGGATTCTAATGCAACTCAAATTTTGAGATTTGGTCCACCCTATCCCGAGATGATCGACTTTGAATATTTAGTGCGACTATTTGAAAATGTTCTATCTTTAGGTTAAGTTTAGGTACAAAACTAAAACATTATATCTGGGTAAAATACCTCCGAAATAGCTATTGCTCATCATCTTTCAAATGATGTCAGAAGATTTGCAATATGTCCTAAGACGGCTGAGATATGAACGATCAAAGTTTGCATGTTTTTTACTGGGTGATCCCAAACTTTTGACTGGCAGTGTACATGGGTAAAAATTATTTTATAAAATTCTTCACTCTTCTGCCAGAACTTGAAAACATACCAAAAAAATTGAAATGAGAGTATTCTCAATTTTTTTTAAGATCCCAAGTAAATTTCACGTTTGCGAAAAAGGTTATAAAAGTTTTCTTATTGTTTATTTTTCACAACCCTTTGAAATTAAGGATTTTCAAAAACTTTTTGGAGGGAGTAGGTAGCAACTAAATTGATCTAGATATTTTTACAAGCAAAAATCAAATTGTTTTGCAGACTCCAACAGATTTGTTCTATGAAATATTACAATTTTTTTACTTTTCTTCAGTAATGTCGGATATATTTATCTTTCCAAATTAAAACAATTGATAATTTTATTTTTAAGATGATACAGCATCATCATCAATATTATTATCAAAATATTATTTATAAATTGAATGAAAAAAAAACTTATTTTGAAAATGTTTACTATACACATTTTCAAAATAAGTTTTTTTTCTATCATGTAGATTTGTAAATTAATCAATTATTAATGACTGGTTCAACTCAAAATTGTTTATCTTGTGATCTTATAAACTTCATATTACCACAACTAGGGGTGATTGACCGAATCTGACAAAATCAATTACTAAAACAAAGGAACCATATTTTTTTTCCCTTTATTTTGATTTATTAAGAGTTCAATCACCGTGAGTTATGTATTTATGTTTATTAAATTAAGCGATCTTATTGGTGAAAGTTATACTCTTTAATTAAAACAATTTCAAGATTATGAAAATAACAGGTGAATTGAAAGTTAGGAGAAATAGATACATGTTGAAAATAAGTGAGTAGAATTTTATTAGAAGCATTTCCACCACATGTCCTCAATTTTATCCTCATTAGTCGAATATTCATTTTCAAAATCTTGAAATGTTCTTATTAAAACAGCATAACTTTTACCAACAAGGCCGCTGAATTGAGTTTTCGTTTAAGTTTAATTTTCAAATGAATATACGGAATTTAAAAGTCGAACTAATGAAATTGTTTTGTTATATATTCTAAATAATTTGTCTTTGTTTTTTCAATTCTGCATTTTTGTTTTCTGCAAACATAATCTTGGAAACCTACACAGAAAAAATTATTTTCTGTAAAATTACAGCAAATATCCTGTAACAAAAAAGAGCAGGACATTTGCCGTAATTTTACAGGTCGAAGAAAAATCACATGTCATATATATTTACGTGGAGAAATTATTTTACAGGCTGGTTTAAAATTACAGTACTGTAAAATTTTGGTTCATTGAATTGATTTTGCTCGATTTTAGAATTTTTGTTTTTCAAAACTAATATAATTTTTTTCGTTGGAAGTAAATACAACGCCTGTATCGTTCAATTACTTTATTTAACAAAACAAAAATGGAAACTTTAAATTTTCTTACTAGGTACCTAAATTTGATCATAATTCCACAACCTCAAATCGTATTTGTTGCTGACGCTCCACAGTGGTTTAAAACTCGAAAAACGTGATCATGGGCTTTTTGATGCCTTAGATGTCAAAATAGCTTAATGACATGTTCTAGAATGTTTCATTATTTTCAATTGCGCATATTTTGTCATTATTATTTTTTTGATCGATCCACCTTAAAGTGAGATATTTTATTTATTTTTTGAATTTGTCATCTAATCAAAATGATGTGTTCAGAAAACTTATAGACAATACAATTTTAAAAACTTTGTAAAAGACTTTGCAGCTCTATCTCTCAAAACAACAGATTTATAGACATTTTTCTTAAATCTAACCCCAAAAAACGAAATTTTCGTTTAACTTTTTTCAAAGCGACTTTCGAGTCTTACTTTATATGAGAGAGTTGTAACAATTGTAAAAGTGCATAACTTCATTCAAGGTGTCAAGTTTCTATCTTGACGTTAAATGGTACTTTTTGTGTAATTACGTTTTAAAATAGCATATTTTCATTGATCCATGTC
The DNA here is from genome assembly GCF_029784155.1 of Uranotaenia lowii. Classification (NCBI taxonomy): domain Eukaryota; kingdom Metazoa; phylum Arthropoda; class Insecta; order Diptera; family Culicidae; genus Uranotaenia; species Uranotaenia lowii. Next base: position 319,875,204 of record NC_073693.1, read on the forward strand.
TCTAAAAGTTGCAAACTTATGAAAACAAAATTATATGCATTTGAAAGGTACATTCTTAAGCTTTAATGAACATATAATTTCATTTGTATGTATCAGGTTTTACTACTAAAATCATTTGTCTGAAAGATGGTAGTTTTGAAGTTTTTGCTAAGCCAGCCTGCCAATCTCTTGCTTTTTAGCAAAAGGAAGGATGACATCTTTTTTTTCTATTCCTACCGTTGACAAGTGAAGACGATAGTTCTTGATTTGTTAAGATTGAAGAGTTGGCCCTGTATAGAGGCGTTAGTTTCATTATAGTTAGTAAATCAAAGCGGAAGGGAGGGGGGGCTGGGTTAGGAATTTAACCCCCCCCCCCTCCCCTATGGAGATTTTTTCATGTAAAATTTTCACCGTAGTAACAGAACATTACTTGTTCATTGAAGGTGTATAAAACTTAGTGTTGAGAAATTTGGCTTGCATCAGCGAAATTTTATATTAAATCACCCTAGACATGAGACATTTTATTTCACGACACAAAATGAAGTTCACGAATTGAACTAATATTTATTGTATATTTAAATTTGCGATTCAATCAACCTTTTGAATTGAAACTTTAAACTTGACATACAAAAACCCTACCTTGTCTTTAGAATGGGTTTTTATTAAGAAGTGTAACTAAATCAGTTCAGAGTTTGAAACCAATAATTTCTTTAAAATTAGTTCATCGAATATTGGAAGCCATGTAACAGGTATTTACAAATAACGATGGTCATCAAAATGAGCAAAACAAAAATCTGAAATCTATTATCTTCTACTTTATTACAAAAAAAAATTTATTTACAAAAAATCGTTTATGTCATTACAAATATTATGCTGATATGAAAAATTCTTCGAAAAAAATTATAGTCTTTATTTTATTTGGTGTTTCTTGTTGTGCTCAACACAACATTCAAAAAAGTTATGATAAACTACAAAAAGCCACAAAATTAACATCCTTCCGAGGTGTAAACAATTAAAAGCTTATTTTGACTAATTATGAAGCCCTGAATCTAAAGAAGCCATTTTTCTATCAATATTTGTTATTATAAAAACAATTGAAAGTAGTTTAAAATCGTCTCAGAAATTCCTGCACTTTTTGGAAAAAAAATCAAACAAAAACATAACATTTTAAAATTTCAATTGTAAATCAATTATCAACTTTTCTCAAGATTTCAAGTAATTTTGAATATTGTGAAAATAAAAATTTAAGTTTTCTATTTGATTATTTTTCCCCATTTTCGAACTTTTAAAGAAGTTTTAAAGCAAATTATATTTAAGATAATTTTTAAAGCTTAAATCCTATCGTTTTGCAAATTTAAAAAAAAAATAATTTAAATGGAATCCAGTTTTTTTGAGTTTCTGCAGTTATTTCATAAATACTTGTAATGATATTTTTCAAAGTTTATAAAAACTGTAGAATCTTACATTTTTATCATAATCAAATTATTATTTCTTAATTTATTGAAGAGACAAATTGAGGATAAGATTTTTTTTCTTAAATGTATATTCGTTGATTTATCAGTTATCTTTGATTGATTTCACTTGAAATTAGCATATTTAAAAATTAAATTAAACTTAAACTTAAATTCCCCAAAACTAAAAGTGATAGACCAAATTTGACAAAAGATTCGAGTTCAGGTCACTAAAATCAACCAAATCAATCATTAAAATTTTTGTGTTCTGAAAAAAAAACCTTTGAATGTGAATAATTTACACAGTTGGATTCTTCTCTTCAAAAAAAAAAGATCAAATAATTTCAAATTTCTACTCTTTTTAGAATTATTCTGAACTCAAATTTTTTGGTCAATGTCCTTTTTTTGACGCTATTTAAACCTTAATATTAAGTCTGGTCGATGTTTTCAGTTTTCATTTAACCAACTGAGAACAACTCTTCTTAACACATTAATGAACACGAAGAAATCTACGGCGAGAACCACCGTGATTCGGCATTTTGTTATCTCAGAAACCCTGTTACAAAATGTTACGAATTTATCATTTTTTAGTTACAAATGTGTGTTACAAAGCATTTTCAAGTTACAAATGCTATTTTCAAATTTTTCGAATAAGGTTTAACAATTAGATTCAGTTTATTCGAGTTATGCTACAAAGTGTTTCTTCCACACCCCTCGAAGGCTGAATCTTGTACTGTTGTTAAAAAAAATCAAAGAATCTATTTGTCGGTTTTGTCCGTTGAAGTTTATGAAAAATCTTAATATCAGTATCAATCATAAGGGTAATATTTAAAAGAAATGCAATATTACAAACACATAAATTAACAAACAATTCGTTAAAACTTAATAAATACAATATTCAGTTTCTTTTTGTTACTTAACACAAACTCAAAACCCGAAGAAACGTCAAATTTCGGCATTCTGTTTTTCAGAAACTCCTGGACCAAATTCTTACAATTTATCATCTACGAGCTACGCCATATGTAGAGTTAAATTATGCCGAATAAAGTTTAATAATGATGTCCAGAATATTTGAGTTCTGTTTCGAAATGTAATGTGACAGACTCTTGACAAGCGTAAATTCGAGATATCTTTTATTTCCTGAAAAATATGTTTAAATAAAAAAATGCTCGAAAAAAAAAACCTTCGTAAAAAAAAATTGGTTTTCAATATATTGTGTAAACGAAACATATCTTTTGAATTCAGAATTCAAAAACTACAGCTGAAATGTCTGTGAATGTGTTTTGATTTGATTTTTTTTGTGTTAATTTCGAGTTGATTAAACATTTTCCAAATATTTCAAGAATATATCATTTTTCAGGAAACTATTTGTATTTTTTCAAATTTTTCACGAAATGGTTCAAGTTTTTCATGGAATAAAATTTCAAAGAATGACAATTATTCTGTCAAATTTTATATGGGTTCTAATTGCCAAAAAGCGTAAAATTTCCTGGTCTTAAAATTTAAATTTAAAAGATTATATAAACCCCACCTAACTAACTTTTTATTCATGTTGAATATATTTCCATCATTTCAAAACAACCAAATATTGAAATTTAAACTACTTTAATACGCCAATTTGGTATAATGGTTTCGAAGAGTGGAATCATCTCTTCTCTTTTTTTTAAATTGACTTCTGAACAAAAATCAATTTTTTTAAACTAAATTTTTAAAGGTGGACAAATTAAATGATTTTAAAGTATTTTTTTCAATTTCTGTTAAGATAAGTTTACTATAATTTTTTTAAGAATCATTATTATTAGTTTCTATCACAGTTTTTTTTTTTCTAAAAACAAAAAATAGCTCCAAAACTATGGTAAATTTGTGGTTTCTCAGTGGTTCTTCTGAATTATAATCAAACCAGAAAAAAAAAATTGTCGGATTAAGTTCTCGCAAATGCTAAATTTCAATATTAACCTTAAGGGTGATACATTAAAGAGAAGAAAGATGGAAACAAAAAAACACGAACGAATTTTTCATTCTTGCATACAAAATTGCTGAATAAAAGAAATATTGGCACTTTTTGCGCTTTTCCATCTTTTGTAGCAAAAAAAAACTTTTTTACTTAAAAACATGCATACATTTGATGAAAACTTTAAAATAAAAAAAAATCTAAAATCAGACCTCAATTTTATGTCAATGTGTTTGGATTGAATTTAATTTTTGTTAATTTCAAATTTTAAGGTGATGGAAAATTTTAAGATAAACATGAAGGTCAATGAAAAGGAAGAACATTCGCGTTGAATATCATGAATTTCTCGAGGAAAATATACAACGGCTCTTCGACAGGACTTGAACCTGCCATTTCCGCTGCAAGTCCTGTTGGTCATCCGTTGTATCTTTTTCGAGACATTCATGATATTTATGGCTTATTTATGCTCTTCCTTATATTTGACCCACTTGTTTCTCTAAAATTTTCCATCACCTACAAAATGTTCCAAGACAGAATCTTAAGATTTTATTTGTTAATTTCGAGTTTCTTACTTTCACCTTCAATAACTTATTTGCCAGGGAACCGTTACAGAATTCAAATGATGATTGCAAATAAGCAAGTTTTGAACGAATCAATATGAGAAAATATAAAGTTGAAAAAATATGTAAATATATTATGTTTATTAAAATTAGGACTATTCAAAATTTCAAATAACCTTAAAAGCTATTATAACTATTGAAATCATACTTTTTGCCAGATGTTTTGGACATTGGACCACTGTGTATTTGCTACAACCGCGAGAAATACATAATGTCAATAACGTTTCATGTCACGTTGATTTCCTTTTTTTCTCTTAAATTTTCCCGTCATCTTTCATAATTTGTCATAATTTGTAGAATGTTTTCGTTAAAAAAAAACTACTAAACAGTGTGATGTAGAATTATAATGAATCGATGTGGCTTGTGGAACTTACCGTTTTTCTTATCCTTAATATTGAAAATTAATTTCGAAACTACGATATCGTTGAAAAACTCTAAACATTGACCTATCTATACTGATATTATAGATTTTTCAAATCACTCCATAAAAGATATTCGCACATATGTATTGTTTAAAAATTAAATCTTCAATTCAAAAAGCTTTGAGATTCTGATTTAATTAAGTCCAGAATTTCCAGGTACCAACCCATCGCTAACAAAATATACCTTTTATTCAAGGAATATGAGAAAAATATCATGAAGCCTTAAAAATCAATGCATTAAAAAATCTTTTTCAACATACAAATTAACATACTAATGCTTCATTTTTTCTTTCTCTTTACAGGTAACTATTCCCACAGACTTTTGTATTCAACTTGAAAACGTTAAAATCGTACCGGTGAGGATAGCTTTTATAATGTAAGGTTGTACATCGTCAGAGAAAAAAAAATTAAAATGGATATTGATATATAAAAATTATTTTCCTCAAAATGTTTTCGATATAATTTTATTTTATTAAATATTTTACAGTAAAATTCGGACGAGCCCAATATCCATTTCATTTTATTCTAAAAGTATATGGAGAATTTTCCGATATAAAAAGAAATGAAATGAAAATCTCAAACTAAAATTCAAAACTCAGACTTATTATGTTTTTTTTTTGCAACTTGATTTTTTTTTTATATTTATCAAAAAGAATACTTGATGTGTCGCATTAATCTCAGTTGATTTGGGGTCATTTTCTAATTTCTTAAACCTTGGGGTCTAAAGAGCTTTGTTTTGGTTCAAATCTCTTCCATGATTTTTTGCAGAATTTTTAAGAAACGTTTACATGAGTAGATATGAACTTTTAGGTTTGTTTGAGAAAATTGAATATTTTGTACTGGAAAATCAACATCATCTTTGTATCCGAGCCTGCTCATGGTTTTTGTGCCAATTTATAAATTCTTCATAGAAATTTTTCCGCTGAACAACTTGTTCGGAGTCCTTAACTTTGTGTCTGTAAAACAGATAATGAATTTTTTGCCTGATAAGATACAAAGTTAAGGACTTCGATAAAGTTTTTCAGCGGAAAATTTCTTTTGGAGAATTTATAAATTGACACAAAAATCATAAGCAAGCTCTACAAAAGATACAAAGATGGTGTTGATTTTTCAGTATAAAATATTCAATTCTCCCAAACAAACGTAAAAGTTCATATTTACTCATGTAAACGTTACTTAAAAATTCTGCAAAAAATCATGGATGAGTTTTGGACCAAAACAAAGCTTTTTAAACCCCAGGGTTTGAAAAATTAAAAAATGATCCCAAATCGACTCAGTCTTGTGTCGTTTGCTTTCAATCGAATGTCTAAAATGCGAAACATAACAGTTATATAGAATAACATTTGGGTATTGAATTTTGAAAACGGCGAATGCACCAGCATCACTGTTTTGATAAAAACGCGTTCAAAGCTTGACAGCTCCATAAGCTCCCTGAAAAAATATTATTTTGTTTTCTTTATTTCTCGAAAACCAAATATCCTTCAAATACCTTTGTACAATAAAAATTTAGGTCTTAGAACGAACCTTTTCACCCTGCTTATAACTCGGTTTGTTCACATTTGGCGCATTCGCCCTTATAAAAATTCACTACCAATTTTCAAATTATATAATCAAAATAATAAAGTTAAGAGCCAAAAGGCAAAAACATAAGTTTTTATTTAGAATTTTTTGCGAAAGACATTGTTCACAACAAATGTCAAACCCAACAAAGCCAAAGAATCTCAATAATCAACGCCAGTTTTAATATTCATTGATTGCCATGCACTCCAACGGACTCTCTAAGATTCAATGAACCAATGCCTAATTTGTGCTCCCCCTGCTAAGAATCCATCAATGCCATTCATGACTTCTTCCGTGACCAAACAGAAGCCACTTAGAAAAAGTACCAAATTAGCTGAATAAACTTTCCAGCCGCCTCCGATTCTTCTCAAAAATCTATCTGTACTGAAATAGATCTCTGTTAATGTGGCTGAAATTTATTGTTTTTCTCTAAATAAAAGGACTTAATCATTGTTTTTTTTTAATGACCCTAAAAAATCTCTACACAAATATGGTTTATTTTTGTGTTTCTTAAAACAAAGTACTTAAAACCTCTATGTTTCGCTCACACTAAATTAGAATCAGCCAATATTCGGTATGCCTTCAAATTGAATAAACGGACTCATTGGCAAAAAAGTTTACCCTCTATTGAAGCGATAAAAGCAGCGAGCATCGGGACGATGTCCAACGTCGAAAACGACGACGACGACGGCGACGTTTATTTTAATTTGATGATTCAATTAAGTGTCCTGTGTATAACTTCCGGACCTTCCCCAATCGATGATTAGAAGACCTACATCAGTTTTCCGCTGTAGGGAGGCGTAGCATGACGAGACATTCCTATCACTTTATTTTCCTTTTTGACTCGGAACAAACTGAACTGTAGGAGAGCGACGAAATTCTGACACAGCTGGCCAAATTAAGTCAGAAGTTAAATAAATCTTAATTAATGAGATTGGTGATTGGAAGCTCAATTTGGAGAAAACAATTTGGACTAGAAAAAAATTCTTCTAAAATATTGAACATTTTTAGATTTCTTTATCAAGAATTTTAAGCTTTTCAAATACGAAAAAATTTTGGGCTTTCTAGAATATTTTATTAAAATTTTTCAATGTTGCAAGACATTCTGATTCGTTTAGTTAAAATAGATAAAAAAAAACAAATAAATAAAATTTAACCACTGTGCCAATTGTCAGACGAAAGCCATTTAAAACTTTGGAAAATTGTCAAAAGATGAGAATGAATGTTTTTCTGGTGGTCACCGAAGCTCAAATTGAATTTTCTTTTTGTTTGATCTGTTCTGGGAAAGAATGGCTTTCTCCCGAGAAACTTGAGGGGTGGAATGTTGAAAACTTTGATTCCCAAGTGCTTTGATTAAAATACCAGAAGCTGACATTGAACTGCATGTGAACAGTTCATTAATGTAGGGTGATAATTGTAGAAAAATCTTTGAATTTTATTAGAAAACTTTTATGACTTGGAAGAAACCTTGACTTGTGCATTTTTTTCAATTGTTTGCTGAACTGAAATTTGGTCTTGAATCTCACTTCTCGATTTAATTTCTTTATTCTTAAAGCTGAGTTCAGAATAAACACTTAATCGCACTTGTCTAACCCATCATCAAATGTAATTATTGAGTAACCTACCTCTAGGCATGTTGCTAGAGCCTTCTTCGGCATAAACACTTAATTGAAACATAATTCTCTGAAATTGAATCACTTGACGGAGTTTACCTTGAAGATGATAGCAGCGGGATCAACTCGAAGAAGAAAAAAACCTGAATGAAACGCATTTAGCAATGCAAGCCAGTAGCTAAGAAGCTGGCATAAAAGTGCAGCTGTCCGGGAGCTTGTAATTGACGCCTGCAGCATCTGTTTTGCAGATCAAATCAGGTGCCACGTCCTTTTTTTATATAAGTAGAAGAGCTGTTCCCTCCTTTGCCAAGATCGAGGCATTCAGCCTTTTATTCATACAGAAACGAATCTGGTGGATCTTTTTCTGAAGCATCGTCACTCATAGCCAAAACATCATCTCTGAATGGAGACAAGAGACGTTCACTTTTTTTTCTTCTCCCCGCATTGACTAAGGACTGGATAAACTTGGAAAAAAGTGAACGGAACTTGTTTAGCCAATGTTGGGAATTCTAATTTGTTTCTTTGACTTTGAGAAGGATTGAGATAAGTTACTAGATAATCGTTGAGCTAGAAGGCCTGTAGAGGGAACCCCGCTGATGACCATTTGTCAAACAGTTGCTAACATTTTCAACATAACAATTAATCATACGAAGATGGAAACTTATTCAACTAGGTTGTGGCGTAATATTTGAATGGATAGCAAATTGAAAAAAAAAATAAATTCCTGTTTTGATCATATCCTTTGTAAAAAAAATTCCTAATCGATTTTAACAAATTTTTTAAAAATTTTCATCAAACAAGATCGATTGCTAAAAATCTAAAGTTTTCCCCAGTGACGTTCTTTAGTTTTCAGTATAAACAACTCTAGTTTTTCAACCACTTTATGAACGAGAACAAAACTCAGTATTTTCAACTAAAAGGAATTTTAAAAATTTCTTTCGGTTCATAATACTTTCCTAATTTTTTTTTCAAAACTTTTATTAAGAACAAAACAGAAAAACTAGACGAAAAGAAAACTCTGAAACTTTTTCTTAGTATTCAAATAACTCGCCGTCCTAGAAAACACTGATTATCGAACTGAAAGCATGAGTTAAAATGTTTAAGTAATTTTCGTTAGTTTTTTTTTGGAAAAAAGAAGTACACATTTCTCAAATGAGGTTGGTCTTATGAAAAAAGTTAACTCTTGAATCTTTTAAACTGGTGCTGAAAGATAGAAAATTAGATACCGTATCATTTAATTCATTGTCCCAAAGAGAGCGAGAATCAAATTTTAAGCTTTTGGCACCCCAGCAACAGTTAAACTTGTTTAGCTGGTGAATAATAGTGTCAAAATTATGTTTTGTACGAATATTTGTACGAATATATTAAATCACTCGTAACTAAGATAAGCATGAATGAAAAGATCTTTCAAATAATTGTATTTTTCTTATTTTTTAACTCCTGTTTTTTGCTGATATGAGAAGAAGTTGAATTCTTCCTGCAAGAAGTTATTATCACCGCAAAATAAACTTTACGAATATAATAAAGAGTTATGAAAAAGAAACAAACATTTATTGCTTCATTGATTTTTTTCAGTTACTAAGACCATGCATACTCACTGGTTATACATTGGCCATGCAAAGATGATTTTTGAGATATCATATTTGCATCAAATATTCCTAACTTCAGCTTTTTTAGACACCAAGTGAATTTTTTTTCGCATCTCGTAGATGATCTCTAGTCTTTTTCCGAGGAAGGCTTTTCTAGAATTAAATTTCTTAGACTTTAAAAAGCGGAAAACAGATTTTGAGAAAGCTGAATAATGTTCTCAGAATCATGATTTAGTTTTTTTTAAGTACGAGGATTCTAAAACTATAAATTTTAAACAAATCGGTAGAGAAACAAGAGTGATATATCGGTTTTAGTTAGAAGTGTCAAATTATCATATCAGGATCTCTAACGGGTAAAAATTTCTGAAACGGATGAGGGTCAAGTTAAATTTCGGATGTTTGGAAATTTTCCTTTAAAAATTCTTATTTCTGTATCTTGATTTTTACCTTAATAATATCAAAACAAATTGATGATATTGAAGAACACACAAAAAAAGAGCTGTGTTCTTGATGAAAAGCAAATTTAGTACTCAAAAACAGAAGTTGAAATAATGATTTAAACTACCATGAAGATATTCAAAATCTTGAAAATCACAGGTGTTTTTGTTAAGAAGAACGCTTATCGAATGATCTTTCTTTGTTGGGAAATCTGAATCGAACATTTACATAAAAATTCTCAATAACTAAACGGAGTAAAACTTAATGATATGATCATAATAACCCAAATAAGTATGACTACTTAAGATTCTAGATTTTTTCGAAAAATCTTGAATTTTTAGGATTTTTCTCCAAATTTAAAAAATTTATATTTCTTGTAATTTACGTTTCGGTTCACAACATTAATTGACTTAATTAAATTTTATGATCAAACAAATCAAACCGAGGATATTGTCTGAATGATTTGTTTCAAGATTATTATTTTTTAAATTGCCAGTATGTTACAATAGGTTCAATTGTGCAACAATGATCTGACGAAGTGACGAAAAAAAAGGCTCATAAAAGCAAAATGCTTGACTTTCAACACATTTTATTTCGGGTCAATAATGCAGAAAATTTTTCATTTAAAACAGAACTGTTATAATCCTGATTTTAATTCAAATTCATCATCAATTTTATGTTTCTGAACCAAAACAATGGGTCATGATTACTTATGGTAATATGAAGAGATTAATCACCATAATTTTGGTGTGTTACCATATTTATAAGCCATTTTGGTGATTTTCTTTTCTTTTTTCTCGAGGGATTTTGAGCAGCAGCTTATTCATCCCAAAGTTGGTTGTTTCAAGTTTTGTATTTTTGTATTCTTTTTATTTTTCTTTTATTTTATTTTGGAGAAAACTGATGTCTTTTTAAGTAAGAACATCTTACGTGATTTAACGAATTTTCAAAAATTGACTTACAAATAGAACTTTTATATCTAGTGAAAAACAAATTCATTTTGAAAGATTGATGGGGAGGCGGCAAGGGTGCTTCACACTTCTGCTTTTCCTCGAATTTTATCTTGTTGAACTAAGTCAGAGGTATTATGAATTTTGATATATTTTTGGAATAGTGATTCGAAAATACCGTGTCGTTTTTATCAATTCTAAAATTATTTCTCATTGTGAATTTTGAGCTATATCTGAATTTAATATCTTAATGTGTATTTAATTCTTAAATAAAATAATGAAATATCTTAATTTTTAAACATATTTTGTTTGAAACGAATGAAATGAAATTTTAATCATCTGTTTAAGTTTAAGAGCAGATTTTGACTGATTTGGGAGTGTTGAAAAATGTGTGCTTATTTTATACTGAAAATAATTACAAAAACATTGGAGATAACGGTTTTGATTAAGCTATCTACATTCTTGATCACTGCGAGATATTATAAATTCCAAGAAAAAGTTACAAAAGTTTTCATATTGCTTTTCGCAGTTTTAAGGAATTACAGGAACTTGACTAAAATCAATCTTATCAAATGGATTTACAGTCGTGTTTACATCTTTTTCATTCTCTTTAAACTAATATTTGAGTCTTTTAACCGGATTCTCCTGAAATAAGTTAGTTTTAATCGATCTGTTCATCATTAATTCAAAAATAACAATAGTTCATCAATTCTTACGCAAAAGTGAAGTTCAAATGATTGAAAGAAAATAAATCCACCTTTAATTTGAGTATAAAAAAAACAAAATTGATGTTATGTAGCCGAAGATGTACGGATTTCAATGCAAGTAGGTACTTTAACTGTTAACTAAATTTAATATTTTAATTCTTTTGAAAACTGGTCTGCTAAGATTTGGTTAAATTTAATATGAGTTTTTTAAGTAATTTTCGTTTGTTTTTCTTGGAAAAAGAGGTAGTTTTTTCTCAAATGAAGTTCGTCTTATGAAAAAAGATAACTCTTGAATCTTTAAAACTAAAACTGAAAAAAAACTTAGATACGGCACCATTTATTTGAGCGTCCCAAAAGTAAAAGAGAATCCATTTTAAGCGTATCAAATTTTATTTTTGTTGAAAAATTTTTACGAAAAATTAAATAAATCCAATTATTTCACTCGAACTCTCTGGATAAATATGTAATGAAATGTTTTTTTAATAATTGTTTTGCTTATTTTTAAGGTTCTGTTTTTGAAGCTGATATGAGAAGAAGATGAATTTCCACTGAAATTTACGAATCTTATAAAAAGTTATAAAATTTGCCTCACATTTATTGATTTAAGAAAAATCATGGTATATTGTAAGTTGAGCATGCAAACTCATTGGTTATGCATTAGTCATGTAAAGATGATGTTTGAGATTTTTTTTATTTTCATCCTTCGGTTAACCAGCGGTTAATTGACAGTCAGAAAAAAAAACAAAAAAAAAGTTTTCATTTTTTTAGAACATTGGATATCATTTATTGTTTAATTAAGAAAATTTAATTTTTGGAGCAACATTTATAAAAATCATCAAAGAAGTTTTTTGGAAGCCTTAAGTAAAATTTAAAATCTGCTGATGAATGTTCATGAAAAAAATCAACTTTTTCTCTTGATTTTTGTTAAGTTATTCTTGAATTTTGATAAAAGTTGCCCTGATAACGCTCAGATTGTTGGGAGACAATTTTAAAATCAAATGCCCAGATTTGGGCAGGTTTGTAGATAAAATTGCTTGGATTTGTTCAGCCTGGATACATGCTGAAAACAATCTAGCAACCTTATTTTAATGGTTACAAATCAAAATAAAATGTAAAAGCAAAGAAGCTTTTAAAACTTAATTTATTATGATATTCTGTAGATACCTTACTAGAGATTTTTTAATATAGATTTTTGTTTTTTCTTTCCAATTCCAAATTAAAACACGTTGCGCTAAATCTTGACCGAATTAACAGCTTTCAATATTAGAAGAAATTTTTTGATTGTTAAAAAACCAAAAAAAGATCTATGAAAGGTGTTGATAGTTTTAATTTTGAAATTTAATAAATAAAAATCTGCAGCAGCAAACAAATGGAAACTCAGATTAAAAAATAGAAAATGTGTGAATCCTTAACCACAATTATTTTAAAACGATTGTTGAAAGCAAATTCTCAAAAATCAATGAGGCCGGAAAATTTATCAAGTTCTTCTTTTGTGAACAATTCACATCTTTTGGAATTACCTTAAGATCATAAGATCACAAAAAAGGTAGAAATGTGATGTGCTGTTCATTTTCAATCATTGATTTGTCAAAATTGTTTAAGTTAAAGGCGAAAAAATTTACGTGATTTTGCATCTTGAAATTCTGAAAATACGAGACACAAATAAACAAAATTTAAAACTCAAACGTACTTAGTCCAGAAAATTTACGCCAACGCTTGTTAATGCTATGTTAATTGAAATGAGTGTTGTTGGTGTCATTTCTTTTTTGTGTAATTTTTTTATCATTTTTGTGTCTTTTTGTGTCATTTTTGTGTAATTTTTGTTCTTTTATGAATCATTTTTGTTTCAATGTCATTTGAGTATCATTTTGAATAAATTTAATTTTATTAATTTAATATGTTCATTGACACGTGCGGCGAGATGAAACGCTAGGTAGAAGAATTTGTAAAGGCATGAAGAATAGGCGGATAGGCAAGCATCAGATGAGCTTCGTAGGATAAAGTTTGGATAGGTGTTGAAACTGTAAGTCTAGGGCATTTTTATTGGAAAGCATGAAAGTGTGGTGGTACGCCTTTGCCGTACAACAGACTACTCTGTATAGGAAGCGTGATCGACTTTTGATCAACACATTCCTAAACACAGCAGGCCAGTTGGACTGTGTACTGTCAATACACAGCCAGGCAAAAACGTAGCACCACACCGACTTACATGTGCTTTCTTAGATGCGCACCCGATTCTAGCGATGATTGCAATTTTTGGGTTTCGCTTAGAGTAGTTGCTACTTGTTGATATTTCACATTTTATCTACTCGGGGTGTCAATGAACATATTAAATTAATAAATTTATCGGCGATTAAAACTTATCATCTTTGAATAAATTTGTAATTATATTTGTGCCATTTTTGTGCCATTTTGTGCCATTTTTGTGTCATTTTCGTGTAATTTTTGTGTGATTTTTGTGTCATTTTTGTCATTTTTGTCATTTTTGTCATTTTTGTCATTTTTGTCATTTTTGTCATTTTTATCATTTTTGTCATTTTTGTCATTTTTATCATTTTTGTCATTTTTGTCATTTTTGTCATTTTTGTCATTTTTGTCATTTTTGTCATTTTTGTCATTTTTGTCATTTTTGTCATTTTTGTCATTTTTGTCATTTTTGTCATTTTTGTCATTTTTGTCATTTTTGTCATTTTTGTCATTTTTGTCATTTTTGTCATTTTTGTCATTTTTGTCATTTTTGTCATTTTTGTCATTTTTGTCATTTTTGTCATTTTTGTCATTTTTGTCATTTTTGTCATTTTTGTCATTTTTGTCATTTTTGTCATTTTTGTCATTTTTGTCATTTTTGTCATTTTTGTCATTTTTGTCATTTTTGTCATTTTTGTCATTTTTGTCATTTTTGTCATTTTTGTCATTTTTGTCATTTTTGTCATTTTTGTCATTTTTGTCATTTTTGTCATTTTTGTCATTTTTGTCATTTTTGTCATTTTTGTCATTTTTGTCATTTTTGTCATTTTTGTCATTTTTGTCATTTTTGTCATTTTTGTCATTTTTGTCATTTTTGTCATTTTTGTCATTTTTGTCATTTTTGTCATTTTTGTCATTTTTGTCATTTTTGTCATTTTTGTCATTTTTGTCATTTTTGTCATTTTTGTCATTTTTTTCATTTTTGTCATTTTTGTCATTTTTGTCATTTTTGTCATTTTGTCACTTTTGTCATTTTTCGTCTATAACTCTTTTTTTATATTTCCTGATTCTCAAAAAGTACTGCACGAGTTTGTCTCCTTTAAACTCAACCAAATGAACCGTTTCAAATAAAGAATTATTAAGAAAAAATTAAATGCATAAGACCAAACATAGAAAAAAAAAACTAAGTGAGCTCTCATTTTTTTTAAATATTAAGGTATAAGTACTTTTAAACTCGTAATCATTTACCAAACATTTTTCCTCTACATTTCGATATCTTGCCCCATTTACTTCAACCTCGAACACAGTTTTTCATGACAATTGACTTAACCTTAATAAAAGTTTTCCATAACATGATTTTCTTAAATCTCCAAGTAATTCAATGGTGTGAAGTTTGTAGAAATCGGTTCAGTAGTTCCAAAGGTATAAGCTACAAGATCTGGCTTTTCCACTTTTTTATAGGCATGTAACTAAAATAGACATTGGTTCTTTGAGTGTTAACGAGGTCAGATTGACCGATAAAATTTACCCGTCAATTCAGATAATTCATAAGAAGCTTCTTATGCTGATCATAAGGCATGTAACAAAAAATGTCAATCATTATGAAATGGCTTTGTCTTTTATTCTCATACTGTAATCATCTTAGAGATTTGTTGAAAGATCTCTATTCTCATGCCATGTGTACGTTAATATGTACCAACATATGTTCGTCATAATGCTTTTTCTTTCGAATCAGATCGCTACCAGCAAAACGAGAACAAATATATGCCGAGGAAACTAAATAAAAAACTGCATCCAAGATTTTATCTCCTTCTAGTCCGAGTCAAGTTCTCGTTCATCCATCCATTCTATTACATTTAATCAGCTTACAAATACCAGCAGTCTGTAATCGTTCCATCACGAAAATGAAGGATTTATGCAGAGAAAAAAAGCATCACCCAAATTGGTGAAATCCAAACCACCCCCTTTCAGCCACCCAAAACCGTCTCGCGCCTTCCCTCTATACTCTCATCGCAAAATGGTGATGCACTTTTACAATTCCATCCAGTCAGTCCAAAGTCAAAGTTTTTAATTGGCAATCACGCTCTAGACAATTGACCTTCGGCTTTGGGCGGTCTCCGGGAAAATGACGGCTCCACGACAGTTTTCTATCTCCGTGTATGGTAGGGGTAAAAGAAAAATTGTTTTGGGGTAGGATTTGAAATCTCGACGCCTCTCAACTGGTTGCGTTTTTAAAGCTCGCGCTACATAATTAGCCCTACAGGGCCAATAAAACGATATTTTTGTAAAGCCGTGTATCCCCGTTTTTGCCAATTTTTTAACCTAGCCTCAAGGAAAATTGGTAATGTTAATAAATTGTAAATTGCTTTTGTCAAGGTTTGTTCTATATAAATTTTTAATTCATTTACATATTGTTGTTAAGTAGAACAACTTCTTTGCAATCTGAGATGAAAAATGCTTTTTTTTCAAAACTTGTTCAATCGATTTTTGACGGTCGCCTAGTGAGCAGAACCAAGAATAACTGTTCTTTTTTCGGCGTTAGGCTTTATAGTTCAAAGTCAAAAAATGGTAGTGGACTTATCACTTATAAAAAATAAAGGAAAATTTTGAGAAGGGAAAATAGTCGATGCGACAGAAGTAGACGATAGGTACAGAAAAATCCTAATTTAATATTTAAATCAAGATATTTAAATAAAACTGATTAACCGTTAGGAATTTGTTCTGCAACCCAGAGAACTAGAATTCCTCAACTCACTTGTATTTGACACTTTCTTGAGGTCAAAAGAGATTCTATTATTGAGGGGACAAAAGCTATCAACAAGAGCTCTTGCAATATGACAACATTTGGATTTGACGGACATTGTAACATAGTGTTGGAAATCATGGAATCGGTTGTCATCACCTTTTTGATAGAAATGCTCAAAAGTTGCCTCGATCAGGAATTTCACAAGGGGCATAAAAGTGTCTTAATCGTGGAAAAATTCAATATCTGTTCTCCAACAAAAACAAAAACTGTGTGAAAATATGGACATATGGCTGTTCTTACTATCAAATCCCAAATATTTTTCAAATTGGTCACAATGAAGCATGTTTGAAATTTAGAATTTTTAACAAAATGAAAAAGATTTTCTCAATGAAGCATGAATGAAATTTAAAATCTCAGTTCGATGAGGACGATCTCATGTAAATTTTGGCCACTCTTTTACCTACAAAATTTCTCTGGTTAAGATGAATTCAAAATTAATATTTAAATGTTTTTATTTTAAGCAGAAAAAATATTTTCCTCATGAAAATAAGGAAATAACATTAAGATTTCAGACAATAAATTCGATAAAAAAAGTTTGAAAAATGAAACAAAAGGAAAAATTTCATGGAGATACAGTTAAAAGAGCCCAGGAGAAAAAATTAAACATCAAAAATCAACTCGATTTACACAACTGAACAGGTTTGTAGTAGTTATTTGAGTTTTATAAAAGCGATGGCCCATCAAAGTTGAAAAATAATTTTAAAAATTCTTATTTCATTTCAATACGATTTCGAAAATTTCTTTAAAACCTTATCAATTGAGTGCAGGAAGGTGTTTATGATTAAGTTGAGATGATAAAATTTGTCAAAATTTTCCGAATTCCAAGAAACAACAGCTATATTTTAAAACTCCTGTTTTGAATAAAAATTAAAATTTTAATTTTTTTCACAAACTTTGTTCGTTATCACACACATACATTAAAAAATTGTACGAAAAATCTCATGGACTTGTTTCATTTCATCTAGAATGTTTTTTGTACGAACATCACATGAAAAAATTCGAGCGTATCCGAGATAATTGGATTTTTTTATTAGTGTTGTCTTATGCATTAAAGCATGGGTGGCCAAACTATGGCCCGCGGGCTATCAGTCAAGAAAGTCTGTGAGTATTTGGTGTTGAAGATTTTAACTCATTTAACAACTTTTTTGAGTACATTGATAAGATTCGACGTACCGTAAACTGGGGGAACTTTTATCAGCGGGGTAACTTTGATCAACATGAAATTTTTGCAGATAATCATCAATAATTAAGTATAAAGTTGAAATATCTAAAACTGTTTACTTCGTTTGAAAGCCTGTAAATTGAGTCACAAATAAGCTAAATCTGGTTTGTATTAGGATATTTTTTTATATTACTTAAAATATAATTTTAAAATCTTAAAATATCTGGTTTTTTGAAGGCTCACAAGCAAACATCTCTCCTGATCAAATTTAAGTATTTAGGAGCAAATGGGTTGTTCAATGTGAAAGTTCAACTATTTTCTTGATTTGGGTTAAGTGTAAGTGTTATTTTTATCGTCATTTAATGATAATTTTTGGATATTGATAAAAATCGGTCAGTTTCCACGAAAGCCCGTAAAGAAAAAGTGGCTCAAAACCCTATCAAATGGTTAAGTTTAAAGAAAAAAAGAACATGGGAACAGTACGAAGACTATGGGAATTGCATGAAGGTAAAATTTTATTTGTTTTTGAAGCCAAAAAAAATTGAGAAATGTTTATAATTTTTGCCCCTAAATGTATGCAGCAACATTGTCCATCTTTCGAGTATATTTGTTTTTGAAGAAAAACGTTGAACAAATCAATTGAGTCGAAACAAAAAATAACTGTTATCGATGTTTTTAGCCTACTGTGCTTAATGCAGTGAAAACAATAAATTTAAATATGTTGAGAAACGTAAAAAAAACCATAGTGATCAAAGTTACCCCGAAACTAGAAATCTGGTTTTGTAACAAACATTTAATTAAAACCACCAATGTCGTTTGAATTTACTGCAATCAATGATCATGTTTAAAACTCCTCACAACAGTAAGGGTTTTAAAGCTTCAAGCAACCGTTTCTAAAATATTGAAAAATAAATGAAAAAAGTGATCAAAGTTCCCCCAGTTTACGGTACGTTTAAGAATGATTCAAATTGGTTTAATTCTTATTTTTAATTTCACCAAATTAACCGTATTTGGGAAAAATTGACAAAAAGAAAACAACTGTAGCTCTTTTCTCCGAAGACAAAATTACTCGCGATCTTCTAAAAAGTTGTTTATTGAGTTGAATCCTTTGTTTTTAAAATCTTTTACATGTTCATTAGTTTTCCATAAAAGTGTACAAATTATTGAATGAGTTTTAAACTATTTTCAAGGATTACCTCGAAAACAAGAGCTCCCACATTGGTCAAAATTAGCTCTTGAAGTATTTGCACCTCAGAAACAATAAATTTTGTAACCTTGTGTTGTTTGTACTTTTCATCACATATTCGGTCATTTTTTCGGATTGTTTTTGATAATTTCATTCCATTATTGGTATTCGAAGTGGTCTCCAAAGTTGTTTGAGCGTTGTGAGGTTTCAAGCGGGCTCTGCCTTTAATTTTGGGGAGTTTGGCCTCAGGAAAACAAATCATATCAAACTTTAAAAATTCTTTGAACCTCATTTACATCATTATCAAAATTATAGAGTCAAAGTTTCCGCAACTATCCGTAATGAAAATTTTGTTTTTAAAACATCGAATATCCATTAAAATTTGACAACATATTTGATTTTTTTTACTTAACTTCAACAATTAAAGGTATAATTATGAAAATGAAACCAAATTTATATAGCTTTGTTTTGGTAAAGTGCTCTTAAAAATTTATTGGAATTCAAAGTGGGGAAACATTTGTCAAGATTTTAACCAGATCCGTTTTGGTTTTGGTTAATCTTTCAGAAGGACGACATACATATTTGAATATTAAATAATTTTTTTCCCTAAACTTTTTCATTTAAAAAAAGTGAAATTATTACAGACGATTGAAAACATCCTCATCCTGTCTATAGATGACTTTCCCGATACACAGCAAGAAAAATTCGTGTAATTTTAGATTGAAAACGATGCACGAAAACGGAACATTGATTTTGACCTAAAATTCTATCACGGTGTATTTTTCCAATGATGTAATTTTGGGAGCGTGTAAATTTAGATCGAAGTCGATGCACGAAATCCGATGAAGAAAGCTGTAGTGTAAAAATACACAAGGATGTAAATTAAAAGTCTTTTCATCGTTAATATTAAAAAATATTAGTAAAAAAATATGGATTTCGGTGTTTCGACTCTGATTATTGAAAAAAATCATGGGATTTAATTTTCGTGTGGTATATATTCACAAAATAACACCTAACAAAAAAACCGTCATCCACTACCACGAACAGGGCTAGGTTGGAGATGTTGTATATGATGATTCCTTTATTATTAGTATTTTTACGGGTCAATGTTTTCAGCATGCTCGGATTGCACCTGACTGACTACTATGATAATTGCAGGAAACTTCACATCATTCCTCTGGTCGATTCTCAATAATTGGCCGATTCTATAAATAAAAACCCGATTTAATACACTTAACAGTGGATTGGAGCCTTTCTAACAGAGTTTAAATTATATTTGGAAATATATAAAATAATATAGAATATACATGATAGATTCCTTCCCTCTGAATCATATAAGTATGATTTCAGATATTCAAACACGAAAAATTCCAATCTCAATATAAAAAAATGATGCCTGATACGTTTTTTTGGGGAAAAGCGAACTGGTATGTAAGGAGCTCATTTTATGTATGGAAAGAATGGTATTTAAACAGTAGAATTTCCAAGATTTATAACACGCTGAAATGGTGCCGTGGTAGCAACCAGAACTTTCACGTTGCTGGTCACGGTTCGAATCTTACTGTTTTTTTATGCTTTTTTTTTACTGAATAAGTAAAACCAACTACAATATTGATGGATAGCCGTGACGCGTGCCCTAGCATGATACCTTTTTTAGAGCTCAACCATGCATAGAGGAAAAATTCCCACAAAAGGAGGGGAAAGTAATATGACTATTAAATGATTAATCTCATTCTGTAAACTAAATCTGAAATCTTATTCTGATTCTAAAGTTTGAATTTTGAGTTACAACACTTAGTCTAATATTTGAATATAAGTTCCAATTTCAAATTCCAGGTTGATCTTTAATCCAAATTCTTAATCAGAATTCTAAATCTGAATTCTCAATCTGAATTCTGAATCTGAACTCTGAATTTGAATTCTAAATCTGTATTCTGAATCTGAATTCTGAATCTGAATTCTGAATCTGAATTCTGAATCTGAATTCTGAATCTGAATTCTGAATCTGAGTTCTGAATCTGAATTCTGAATCTGAATTCTGAATCTGAATTCTGAATTCTGAATCTGAATTCTGAATCTTAATTCTGAATCTGAATTCTGAATCTGAATTCTGAATCTGAATTCTGAATCTGAATTCTGAATCTGAATTCTGAATCTGAATTCTGAATCTAAATTCTGAATCTGAATTCTGAATCTGAATTCTGAATCTGAATTCTGAATCTGAATTCTGAATCTGAATTCTGAATCTGAATTCTGAATCTGAATTCTGAATCTGAATTCTGAATCTGAATTCTGAATCTGAATTCTGAATCTGAATTCTGAATCGGAATTCTGAATCTGAATTCTGAATCTGAATTCTGAATATGAATTCTGAATCTGAATTCTGGATCTGAATTCTGAATCTGAATTCTGAATCTGAATTCTGAATCTGAATTCTGAATCTGAATTCTGAATCTGAATTCTGAATCTGAATTCTGAATCTGAATTCTGAATCTGAATTCTGAATCTGAATTCTGAATCTGAATTCTGAATCTGAATTCTGAATCTGAATTCTGAATCTGAATTCTGAATCTGAATTCTTAATCTTGTAAATCTCATTTTGATTGTTTTGCATCACACGGTTTTCAACATTGAAATTTCTTTCATCCAAATTTTTTTTTATGATTTCGGATTTTACAACTTTTAATAGTATGGTTTTACCCCTAAAAGTATGCAGCAAACTTAATTTCAGAAAAATTGTGAAAAAAAGTTTTCACAAAACAAAATCGTGTTTTCATGCGTAATGATCTTTAAGTCATCGCAAATTTATCAAAAACTGTGCAAATTGGTATTCTTGGAGAAACAATTCCAGAATTGAAAATTGATAAAGTGAGGAGAAATTTTACGGATGATGAAAAGAGCGAAAGAACATTTTTGCAAGGAAAATTTATTAACGTACACCATACTTTACCTCGCAACATCCAGCTTCATCAATTTTTAATTCTGATATTCTTTCTCCATGAATCTAAATTTTTCACCGATATGCCGAAAATAAATTTACAAAAATTCTGAATCTGAATTCTGAATCTGAATTCTGATTCTGAATTCTGAATCTGAATTCTGAATCTGAATTCTGAATCTGAATTCTGATTCTGAATTCTGAATCTGAATTCTGAATCTGAATTCTGAATCTGAATTCTGAATCTGAATTCTGAATCTGAATTCTGAATCTGAATTCTGAATCTGAATTCTGAATCTGAATTCTGAATCTGAATTCTGAATCTGAATTCTGAATCTGAATTCTGAATCTGAATCTGAATTCTGAATCTGAATTCTGAATCTGAATTCTGAATCTGAATTCTGAATCTGAATTCTGAATCTGAATTCTGAATCTGAATTCTGAATCTGAATTCTGAATCTGAATTCTGAATCTGAATTCTGAATCTGAATTCTGAATCTGAATTCTGAATCTGAATTCTGAATCTGAATTCTGAATCTGAATTCTGAATCTGAATTCTGAATCTGAATTCTGAATCTGAATTCTGAATCTGAATTCTGAATCTGAATTCTGAATCTGAATTCTGAATCTGAATTCTGAATCTGAATTCTGAATCTGAATTCTGAATCTGAATTCTGAATCTGAATTCTGAATCTGAATTCTGAATCTGAATTCTGAATCTGAATTCTGAATCTGAATTCTTAATCTGAATTCTGAATCTGAATTCTGAATCTAAATTCTGAATCTGAATATGAGTTCTGAATCTGAATTTTGAATTCTGAATTTTGAATCCTGAATTCTGATTCCTAAACCTGTATCCTGAATTTGAAAACTGAATCTGAATTCTGCATCTGAAATTGAATCTAAATTATGTATGAGTATGTAGAAATGAAAAAAAAAACATAAATTCATTCTTCAACACGAGTAAAAAAAACGAGGGTCATAAGATCTTCATATAAATTCCCCCCCAACGCAGTTTCCTGTACGGCTCTGCATTTTGTTGACACCCGGCATGGCTTTAGACACTATAATTTCATAAATGAAATTATAATGTCTATAGGCATGGCGGACTCTGAAGGAAACGCCCATCCGCCATTTGCTGCATTGAAAAGCAAGAAGTGTAAGATATAAACACTGTTGCCGTATTTGCCCCAGCAGACTGAGAAACTGCCCAGACCACGGTGCGTCTTAGTAATGCCTTTTACCTATTTGAGTTTGAGCCGCTTTCAATCAAGCGTGCCGATGGTTTATTGGATAGCGCTTGCAACTTGGGATCTGAAGGGTTTTGGTTCAATTCTCGAGTTAATAAAAATATTATTTTTTTATTTTGATTATCTTCAATTTATAAATGATTGCTGGTGCTGCTGCTTCGAGGCGCCACTAGCAACTTTTTTTTATGCCATAATAAGTATGATATGTATTTGGTAAAGAAAACGGTTTCAACTATTTTGTTTTTTTCCCGTTTTTGAAAGGGTTGTGTAGAAAAAAAAATGCATTCTTTTGAGACTAAAATCATTTTAATTGTGCAGCCCAGTTTCGCAAAAACGTTCTAGACATTTTTAAAATGGCACATACAAATCCACGGACATCAACAGAACTCGTCGAGCTGAGTCGATAGGTACCTATAAAGGTATGTCTAAGACCCATAATTAATGATCTCTCAAATCGACCGATAACCAAACCTTTCTGTTAGAAAGGCAAAAAGAATTTTAGTAATTTCATATCAAAATACTTTTATTCCATTTCATATACCTACCACTTTATAATACACCTATCCGATAGAAGTTTGCCTGGGTGGATAACAACCGAGACTTCCGAGCAACAGTTTTTGGCTAGTGTGCAAGAACCACCATCTCGAGTCAAAGTAATAAACACTTATTATGCCGCGAAAAAACATTGCATGTGTTATGTTTCACATAGTTATTGATGTAATTTTAGATCAAACTTGTAATATCTCATTCAACAAATATAAATTTACACTATTTGTGATATAAATTTCATCGAGCGTTTGAACTTTGCATTCCGGAATGTAAAATTAAACCAAAACAGTTTATTTCTATTCACTTTTTAAAAAAAACACTAAAATAACATCAAAAGAAGTTGAAAATTACATCTTTTTTTAATTACACTTGCAAAAAAATAGATCACTCGTGTTTTAGATTCCGTATACTTTTAGAAATTTTTTGCTGTGTACAAATAGCAAATCAAAATGTGGAATCATGAAATATTCCACTGTTGTGTTTTTTTTTAAATTGAATTTAGAAATGGCTACTTTTTTTCAGGGAGACTAGTTAACTTCAAAACTTTTGAAATAGGCGGCGATTTGACATTTATAGAATTGATAATGAAAGTTTCAAATCGCTTGAAAGAATTTAAAAAAAACATGGAACAAAAATTTCTTACTAAGATGAATCTGTACCTAAGGCAGGCATACGCAGAGTTTTTTTTAATTTTTAATGGGAATTTTTTCCTTGAATATAAAAAAAAACTTGCTTGGCCCGCGGGCATATCTTATTTCCAAAATTTGGCCCGCCCTTTAAAAATGTTGGCCACCTATGCATTAAAGGGTTAAAACAAAAAAAAAGTGATGAAATAAGTTGTTCAAAATTTAAAAAAGTTTTGTGTTAATTTTAAATAAACAAAATTTTATTTTCATCAGATCAAGTATTAAAGAAAAAAATAAATACTTTTTTTTAAATGTGCTTCTAAATGTGACAAAAATAATATTTTTAAAATATTTTAGAGTGGTTACTAAATGTTTTAAAAACACAGAACCATAAATTAAAAAAAAACTGATTAGGAATCCAAATAAGCCTTTTTTTTTTTTTAATCCGGGAATAAATATTATGAAAATCTTAGAAAAATTCATGTTTATAAGTTCTAAATTAGAACATTACTCAATGAAATTGGCAATTCAACTATGAGATTGTTTTTATGATAAAATTTTTTGAGTGGACAATTAGAAATGATAAGCTAAATTTAGGATTTTTACTTCACTAGAGGATAGTTCTAAAATAGAAGTAGGGTAGGTTTTCCTAATATTGGAAGTGTTTCAAATCAGTCCGATTGTGACGTAATTTTCCACTTATTTATCCCAACAACGAAAAATTTCTTATTTTAAGAAAAAAGTGAACTAAAATCAAACACCCAGTTTTGTTCTTTATCTTGAAGGAGTAAATTTAAAAATTTGATCATTTGAAAGTATGTCCGAATTGATCAAAACTCCTCTTACTTTTCTTTAAAAGCGCTTTGTCGAAAAAACAATATTTTCATTAAATTTTTGAACCAACTTTTTTTGAAAATTTGAAGTAAAAAACCACACAAATAAATCTTATTTGATTTTAAAATTTCAAGTCTAACATGAATTTTTTTTTAATATTCGAAAACTGTAGGGGAATTGAGGGTAACAAAACCATTGCTCTATTTTCCGATGCGTGGGATAACTTTTCGTTCGTTTCTTTGGAAAAAATCACATCAGATAGTTCTCATTCGTTCTAAAAATTTTCTGTGCGAGCAAGTTTTTTTTGAATTATTGAAAAATCTTGAGAAATTAAGGGTAAACAAGCCATAAACAATAATTCGAGTAACAATTCCAGCTATGAACGCTTCAAGCGCTTTCAATGTTGTGGCTTTTGATGAAAAAATCATCCATAATTTATCTTGTCGGACATCACAAAACTGGAGCGTTTAAATCTAAGGTCGATGCTATTTAGTTCATACCGTTTTGTTCCTTCAGACCACCTGATGATTCTTCAAGAACCATTCTCACTCCATAATTAACCTTTCAACGTATTACGATTTATGATCATTTTAGATTGGTGTACGTTCGCGATTATAATGAAGTGTCGGAAGACACATTTATTACCAGCTTCACCACAAACCGACATAATTGAAGTCATTGATTTTTTGTGCGCCTATTGGTGGCCTTCTGCAAACATAAAAAGTAATAAAGCTAGTTCGAGTACCTTGTGATGCTTGGTACCTCTGTATTATTATTGGATCCAATAAAGTTTTTTTTTCAAATTCATAGTTAGATTCAATATTGGCACAAAAGAACAATTTAATCCTAGCAAGGTAGTTGTTACCTCAATGAGCTAACCTACGCTTAACATCCATTCAACCACACCAGTCATCATTCAGAGGTGAAGAAAAGAATAATGTAATCTTTACCCACATTCACAACAGCGGCTGATGATGCTGGTGTTGAATGATGTAAACTGATGCATCCGATGCATCACAAAATTGCTTACCGATCGACAGTCAATACCACCTCCTACTCAACATCGGAATAGGTTCTGCCGGCAGAAGTTAAACATTTTTCTCCACCGTTTTTATACAGAAGGAAAAAATCTACCCACTACCCACAATGATGGCATCAGCAGCTCACTCGGAAGATTATGATTTTGCTCTTGTTTCAGACGCAAAACATAGACAGAAAGCCAGAAGAGCGGCTTTTGTGGCGTTTGGAAAAAGAAAAATCCCAACAGAAAAATACACCCACGACGCAACAAATGGTACTCAGCTGTCGATAAATACCCACTCTAGAACGCTTGCGGATTGTTGAGGCATTCACAGAGCTGCTCAGAGCCTGACATTGAGCGGTGGCAGCCTGAAAGAATCTGGAACCGGAACGAGGACTTACGATACGATACGAATGTAGGATATTGAAGGAGCTTCACCGGTTGACAGCCCCTTGAGGCAATTAGAGTCGATAAAAATAAGCACGGGATCAATGACGGCATTTTGTGGTGCTTTGTTTTGCGTAACAGGAATAAATACAACCAATGATAAATTTGATAAGGGATACGAAAAGATTGTTTAACCTCAATTTAAGCTTATTATAAAAATGTACATAAAGGTTGATACGGTCAAAATTTGGTCAAGGGGAAACACGTTTAAATCGGTGAAATCGTTTATTTAAAAAATCTAATTAAATTTCTGTTTCAAGTTTAATTAGAATTTAAATTCAGGAAAAATATTCAGTTAGGCTTCCGCTTTTCCAAATCCGAATTGCCGGGCCTTACGCTTAACCCCTGCCATCAGATTTTGTACAGCTACCTTGTCCACCTTCTTCGCCGCAGAAAGCCAGTTTGCCTTGAACTGCTGCTCGTCCTTAGCAGTTGTTTTGGTCTTCTTCAGGTTCCGCTTGACAATAGCCCAGTATTTCTCAATTGGGCGGAGCTCTGGCGTGTTGGGAGGGTTCTTGTCCTTGGGAACCACCTGCACGTTGTTGGCGGCGTACCACTCCATGGCATTTTTACCGTAATGGCAAGATGCCAAATCCGGCCAAAACAGTACGGAACAACCGTGTTTCTTCAGGAAAGGCAGCAGACGTTTATTCAAACACTCTTTCACGTAAATTTCTTGGTTGACAGTCCCGAAAGCTATTAAAATGCTGCTTTTTAAGTTAAAGATGGCTTGCCAATCCAGATAATTCTTCGCGAACTTTGACAGTTTCATGTGCTAGCTAAATCTGCTACCTTTCCCCTTTCTTTTGCCGTATAAAACTCCTGTCCCGGAAGCTGCTTGTAGTCGGCTTTGACGTAGGTTTCGTCGTCCATTACCAAGCAGTCAAACTTCGTCAGCATCGTCGTTTACAGCCTCCGGGATCGCGCTTTGGCCGTCGTATTTTGTTTATTATTACGATTTGGAGTCACTACCTTCTTGTAAGTCGATAGTCCGGCTCGATTTTGGCTCGATGCACGGTTGTAGACGATACACCCAGCTTATTTGCGGCATCTCGGAGAAAGAAGTTAGGGTTTCGCTTGAAACTACCGGCAACTCTCTTTGTCGTCTCAGCGGCTTCCGGTTTTCGATTTCCCTCCGATCCAGACTTCCTGGCTGTCGACAAACGTTCCCCAAACACTTTAATTACATTTGTAACGGTTGATTTGGCAACTTTTAGCGATTTTGCCAGCTTTGCGTGCGAGAAGCTCGGTTTTTCGCGATACGCGATAAAACTTTTGGTGCGCTGCTCTTCTTCCTTGGACGGCATTTTGACAACTGAAGAGTGAATTCCAAAATCAAAATAGGAGCAACATTCTACACACACACCTTCGAAATGTGGGGTGTTCAGGTTTTTTAAATGCAAAATTGAAAGAAATACGTAAAGTTGATATTGACCAAATTTTGACCGTATCACCCTTTAAAAAGTAGATTTTTAAATAAATAATTGCGTGGTGATGGTTGATAAATACAGTTGAAGTTTTTTTTAATTTATTTAAACCTTATTGTATTTCCTGTTTTTTTTTCGTGTAACATAAAATGTGTACAATGTTTTAAAAGCGTTTTATTTGTGTGGTTTCGATTTAAATCTAATGTTTCTAATTTTCAAATTAAACTAGAGAGAATCAATTGTTGCCTTATAATGCAAATCTTGATGGTTAAGCTATCTTGAACTCCGATTTCAATTTAGGAACCATTCAAATATTACGTAACGCGTTTAGTGGGAGGAGGGAGCGTAGGAGTTTGTTACGCTCTGTGAATTTTGGACAGAAAATCTGATAAGAATGTGTTACGTAGGGGGTGGGGGTCGAAAATGATTGAAAATTGCGTTACGTAATATTTGAGCGGCCCCTTAATAGATTTAATTAGGGTAGGGTTGATTATTCCAGTTTGAGATGCCTCTAAGAAGAAACGACTAATTGTAATAAACTGAGCTTTAAGGTAGAATGCCAAAGTTAATAGTTCTAAACAGTTGTGATTAGCTTTAATTTAGTGTCAATGTCGAGGTGCATTGTGGTAAGATAAAGCCCTTTGGAAGAACCATAGATTTCACTACATTGTTTATCAACTTTAATCAGTATAGGTTATTATTGAGTTCGCCAAGCGGTTATTATTGAGTTCGCCATCTATTAAAAAAAACATTAGTTTTTGCTGGTTTTATAGGGAGAAATTTAGGTGTGACCAATCGCTTACTTTTTGCAAGTAATTTATTTTATTTTATTGTTTGTTTGAACGAAAGTGGTATAAAAAAACAATTGATTTATCAAAATACTCAAAAGTCGATTCGAAAAAAAGACTTCATTATTTTTAAACCTTTCTTCCCTTAATTCTCAAAAGATGGGACATCTTTGACGTGTCAAACTAAAAACACAAGTAGACTGAATAAAGTCCCACATGAAATTCTAGCGCTTTACAAACGCAGCAGCAAAGATCACTATACCCATAGAAGAGGTTGCAAAAATCCATTTCTTATTTAACTTTCATCGATTTGATAAAGTTTTGCATATAAAATCAAATGAAAAAAAAAAATAAATGTTTTGAACAGAAACGTAAATTGAGATACAAGAAACATTAACTTGTATGATTTTGAGGATAATCCTTAAAGTTCTTGATTTTTTGAAAAAAATCCAAGTGTTTTTGTTGAATCTTGAGAAGTAAAACTTCATTGAATTTCTTAACACCATTTGCTTTTCACCAAGAACACAAAATTTTTTTGTTTTCAAAATTGTTATGCAAAACATTCTTATAAATAAGAATATTTCCAACAAACTTAATCAAACTGAACCCTCCGAAGAAATTTTTACCCGTTAAAAATCCTGGTATGTCAATTTGACACTCCTAACTAACACTGATACATCTCTCGTGTTTCTCAAGCAATTTGAATAAAAATTTTAGATTAAGAAATCTCGTACGTAATGAATCTCAAACATGATTCTCAAACAACACTCAGCTTCAAAAAATTCAAGTTACCATTTTTCAAAGTCTGAGACAAAATATTCGAAAAAAAAACTTACTTCGGCAACTAGACTGTGATCAACTACGAAATTGTCAGAAATAAAATTTAGCGAGTATACAAGAAAGCAGAAATTAAATGACAAAAATGAAAAAAATGACAAAAATGACAAAAATGACAAAAATGACAAAAATGACAAAAAGACAAAAATGACAAAAATGACAAAAATGACAAAAATGACAAAAATGACAAAAATGACAAAAATGACAAAAATGACAAAAATGACAAAAATGACAAAAATGACAAAAATGACAAAAATGACAAAAATGACAAAAATGACAAAAATGACAAAAATGACAAAAATGACAAAAATGACAAAAATGACAAAAATGACAAAAATGACAAAAATGACAAAAATGACAAAAATGACAAAAATGACAAAAATGACAAAAATGACAAAAATGACAAAAATGACAAAAATGACAAAAATGACAAAAATGACAAAAATGACAAAAATAACAAAAATGACAAAAATGACAAAAATGACAAAAATGACAAAAATGACAAAAATGACAAAAATGACAAAAATGACAAAAATGACAAAAATGACAAAAATGACAAAAATGACAAAAATGACAAAAATGACAAAAATGACAAAAATGACAAAAATGACAAAAATGACAAAAATGACAAAAATGACAAAAATGACAAAAATGACAAAAATGACAAAAATGACAAAAATGACAAAAATGACAAAAATGACAAAAATGACAAAAATGACAAAAATGACAAAAATGACAAAAATGACAAAAATGACAAAAATGACAAAAATGACAAAAATGACAAAAATGACAAAAATGACAAAAATGACAAAAATGACAAAAATGACAAAAATGACAAAAATGACAAAAATGACAAAAATGACAAAAATGACAAAAATGACAAAAATGACAAAAATGACAAAAATGACAAAAATGACAAAAATGACAAAAATGACAAAAATGACAAAAATGACAAAAATGACAAAAATGACAAAAATGACAAAAATGACAAAAATGACAAAAATGACAAAAATGACAAAAATGACAAAAATGACAAAAATGACAAAAATGACAAAAATGACAAAAATGACAAAAATGACAAAAATGACAAAAATGACAAAAATGACAAAAATGACAAAAATGACAAAAATGACAAAAATGACAAAAATGACAAAAATGTCAAAAATGACAAAAATGACAAAAATGACAAAAATGACAAAAATGACAAAAATGACAAAAATGACAAAAATGACAAAAATGACAAAAATGACAAAAATGACAAAAATGACAAAAATGACAAAAATGACAAAAAAGACAAAAAAGACAAAAATGACAAAAATGACAAAAATGACAAAAATGACAAAAATGACAAAAATGACAAAAATGACAAAAATGACAAAAATGACAAAAATGACAAAAATGACAAAAATGACAAAAATGACAAAAATGACAAAAATGACAAAAATGACAAAAATGACAAAAATGACAAAAATGACAAAAATGACAAAAATGACAAAAATGACAAAAATGACAAAAATGACTAAAATGACTAAAATGACAAAAATGACAAAAAGGACAAAAATGACAAAAATGACAAAAATGACAAAAATGACAAAAATGACAAAAATGAAAAAAATGACAAAAATGACAAAAATGACAAAAATGTCAAAAATGACAAAAATGACAAAAATGACAAAAATGACAAAAATGACAAAAATGACAAAAATGACAAAAATGACAAAAATGACAAAAATGACAAAAATGACAAAAATGACAAAAATGACAAAAATGACAAAAATGACAAAAATGACAAAAATGACAAAAATGACAAAAATGACAAAAATGACAAAAATGACAAAAATGACAAAAAAATGACACAAAAATGACACAAAAATGACACAAAAATGACACAAAAATGACACAAAAATGACACAAAAATGACACAAAAATGACACAAAAATGACACAAAAATGACACAAAAATAACACAAAAATGACACAAAAATGACACAAAAATAACACAAAAATGACACAAAAATGACACAAAAATGACACAAAAATGACACAAAAATGACACAAAAATAACACAAAAATGACACAAAAATGACACAAAAATGACACAAAAATGACAAAAATGACAAAAATGACAAAAATGACAAAAATGACAAAAATGACAAAAATGACAAAAATGACAAAAATGACAAAAATGACAAAAATGACAAAAATGACAAAAATGACAAAAATGACAAAAATGACAAAAATGACAAAAATGACAAAAATGACAAAAATGACAAAAATGACAAAAATGACAAAAATGACAAAAATGACAAAAATGACAAAAATGACAAAAATGACAAAAATGACAAAAATGACAAAAATGACAAAAATGACAAAAATGACAAAAATGACAAAAATGACAAAAATGACAAAAATGACAAAAATGACAAAAATGACAAAAATTACAAAAATGACAAAAATGACAAAAATGACAAAAATGACAAAAATGACAAAACTGACAAAAATGACAAAAATGACAAAAATGACAAAAAAATGACACAAAATGACAAAAAAATTACACAAAAATGACACAAAAATGACACAAAAATGACACAAAAATGACACAAAAATGACACAAAAATGACAAAAAAATGACACAAAAATTACACAAAAATGACACAAAAATAACACAAAAATGACACAAAAATGACACAAAAATTCGCATTCTCATAAACAGTCGCCTAAAACTTCGGTTGGCGCTACCCGTCAACTCTCCGTTTTATGAAATTACAGTCATTAAGAATTGCATTACCTTCTCCCCAAATGGTGTTACACTTCCTGACTTTCAATTTCAAAAGAAGCAAAGTCTTCCAATTGACACAAAAATGACACAAAAATGACACAAAAATGACACAAAAACTAAACAAAAATGACACAATTGTGATAGAAAAAGACACAAAAATGACACAAAAATGACACAAAAATGACACAAAAATGACACAAAAATGACTCCATATCGAATCAAAATGACACAAAGTGACAATTAAAATGACACTAAAATGGCCTAAAAATTAATCAAAAATGACACAAAAATGACTCAAAAATGGCACAAAAATGACACAAAAATTATCCAAACATGACACAAAAATGACACAAAATGACACAAAAAATGACACAAAAAATGACACAAAAATTGGTACAAAAATGACACAAAAACGACACAAAAATGACATAAAAGTGACATAAAAATGACACAAAAATGACACAAAAATAACTCAGAAATGACACAAAAATGTCACAAAAAATGACACAAAAAAGGCACAAAAACGACACAAAAATGAGGAATAACTTGGACAATTGTAACAAAAAAAATGACAAAAATGATTCAAAAATGACACTGAAACGACACAAAAATGACACAAACATTATTAGCAATAACCAAAAAATGGGATAAAAATAAAAAAATGCCATAAAAATGACATGAAAATTACTCAAAAATTACATGAAAACAGTACAAAAGTTGCGCTCAAATGTTATAAAATTGACTCAAAATTGATACCAAAATGACATAAATATTACCTTTCTCAATGACAAAAAAAATGGAAAAAATGACTCAGAAATGACTCAAAAATTGACATAATAATCACCCAAAAAGGGGCCATCAATGGCCAATACGTCGTTAAAAAGACACAAAAATGGCACAAAAATTATTAGAAATTACCATAAAATGGGATGAAAATAAAAAAATGCCATAAAAGTGACATGAAAATGACTCAAAAATTGCATGAAAATAGCACAAAAGTTGCGCTCAAATGATATAAAATTGACTCAAAATTGACCTCAAAATGACCTTTCTAAATAACAAAACAATGGCGAAAAGAATCAAAAAAGACTCAAAAATTGACATAATTATCACCCAAAAAGGGGCCAAAATTGGCCAAAACGTCATTTAAAAGACACATAAATGACACAAATTTTAAACAAAATTTACACAAAGTTGACACAAAAAAAGCAAAAAGTTAAACAAAAATGATACAAAAATGACACCAATATGACTACAAAATGACACCAAAATGACACAAAAATGACATAAAAACTGACATAAAGATGACACAAAAATGACATCAAAATTAGACACGAATGTCACAAAAACGTTTAAAAAAGACTCAAAAAATACTCAAAAATAACAAAAAATTATAGAAAAATGGCACAAAAATGACTCAACATGACACAAAATGAAATAAACCAATAACATAAAAAATTATACGTTGGCATGTGAATGATACAAAAATGGCACAAAAATGATACAAAATTGACACAAAATTGACCTCAAAATGACATAAAAATGACTTTTAAAATGACAAAAAAGTGACACAAAAAATGGCTCAAAAATGATACGAAAACTTTCATAATAATCACACAAAAACGGTCCATGGGCCAAAATGCCAAAATTGACACAGAAATGACACAACAGTGTCACAAAATTTAAACAAGATTGATATGAAGTTGACACAAGAATGACATAAAAATGACACAAAAATGACACAAAAACAGCACAAAAGTGGAACAAAACTGACACCAAAATGAAACAAAAACTAAACAAAATTGACAGAAAAATGGAACAAAAATAAAACAAATTAACCCAGAAATTGACCCAAAAATTACACAAATATAACACAAAAGTGACCATAGAACTGACATAAAGATGGCACAAAAATGACACAAAACTAACATAAAAATGAAACGAAAATGACACAAAACGACATAGAAATGACACAAAAATGACACAAAAATGAAACAAAATTGACACAAAAATGGCACAAAATTTACACAAAAATGTCTCAAAAAAAAAAAAATGGCACAAAAAAACTCAAAAAATGACATTTTTAAGCCATATTAAAAAAAAAATCATATTATATTTGAAGAAAAAAAAGGAAGTTTTATGTAGAATCGATAATACTGACTGAGATAAATATTATAAACGATCCAACTAGATTTTCACTTCTAGACTTCAAACATTACGTAACCGAAAAATGATCAGCAATCTTCACCAATTCGTCACTTCCCTCTTGTGGAAACGTTCCAATCTCCCCTATCCAATCGCCGTTTATTGGATCACCTCATCGATCAATTCGTCGCACCGTTTAAGCTCTCAATCAATCAAATCTCCTGAACCTCCAAAAGTGCGCTCCCCTTGGAGAGTTGCACAGTTTTCGTAAAATGACCCCCCAAGGGTACACGAAAAGTAACACGGAACTCGGTCGAAATGGCTTTAACATTATAATAAAACGAGGATCATTATGCGGTTTAGTGCACTCAACTACTAAGCCTTAAAGGGGTTATGTCAAAAACTTTGATCTATACCGACCCAATTCCGTTGGGTCGAAACTGAAAGGTTCCATCGACTTAAAGAAAAGAGCGTAACGGCAGCGTTTTTCTACTTTTAAATATTAAACTCCTGGTCATGACGATCACTTCGAAGGAGAGTCTTCCAGTTGCAAAAGTATACTTCGGACCCTGCTGATAGAAAGACGTAAAAAGCAAAAAAACATTGGAAACACCGAGGGAGGAACTCACATGGATCGGTTTGGCCTCCGAGGGCCATTCACCGGTATGTGTGATACATTGTAAGTCAGCCACAAGTGTGATCCGAATGAAAGTAAAAGTCCGCTGAGTGAGTCCGAGAGTCTACTAGCGATCCATAGAGACAGACGGAAGAATTAGTTCCGATGACGGGTTGTCTACCCGGGAGGGTTATTACGTCATTAGTGGACCCATTGTTGGTTGAATTGAGATCGGTCCAAATTGATCTTGGCACCTGCCGGCAGTTTTCACTGCTCCTGATCATTCTGACATGTATGAATGTGACATGATTATTGCCGCTAGTTGTCGCCGCCTTAGGACGGATTAAGTCTTGAGGTTTTTTGGACCCAAATCCGGACTGACTCATGCTTTGAGCCACTCGGAAATCGTGTGATCTCTTTTCCAAAGGGGATTATAAAACAGAACGAAGTCACGTGTGAGGTCACATGTTTCACGGCAAGTTGTGAAATTTTGGCACCGCGATCGAAAGGAGATGGACTCGATCTTTGCCCTTAGGGGGTCTGATCGTGATATGCATGTAGAACCAAAAGTCACTTCCATTTTGGCTGAAGGTTGTTCTCATCACACGTAGAAGTTTAGAGTAGCTTTTCGGATGTTGCAAGCCTTAGCTGGTGATCGTAAGTGTTGGGTCCTCAGGAAATTAAATGTCGACAAAGAGGTAGGAAATCGGGTAGTAAAATATAATTGGAATTTACATCTCAGTTATAACATCTTTATCAAAAGGAAATACCTTGGGGATTGGATGTTAAACGATACCTTTTGGATCATCAAGCATCAGAATGAAATGATTTGATAAGGGTGCTACAAGTAATCAGCGGAGTATGTGTATGTAAACAGGCAGTAGAAAAGCAAAAATTAGTTTCAAATTTCCAATAACCATAGGAATCCATTCTCATAACGTTTTTTTCCCAAGACGAAGAACTCCTTTAAGAGGAGGATGAGATGTTATGTAGGGGAAAGGTTTCCTAAATGGGCCTATAGGGTTAAATGACCCTACGGCCGTTTGACGAAATGGCTGACAAGACAAAAAATCTAATCAATGCATTTTGAGGGTGAAACGCCTTGAACATAAGGCAAGAAAGAATTTTAAGAATAAACTGACTCAAAAAAATTTAAAAATTTATGCAAGGTTTTGATACCTTTTGATGTAATATTTTGACTTTTAAAAATTTTACGTAAAGAAGCTCAAAACAAAAAGTTGGGTTGGTTTTTGTTTCTTATTCAAATGAACCTTCGAAATAAAACAAATTTAAGCTTTTATGATGGTTTCATAATGATTGGAAAGTGGAATAAGAGAGTGTTTTTGTATGCCCTCATCATGTTTGTAAAATGCCGCTACCCTTAAATAACAGGTTAAATAGAATAAATATATGATTTTTATCATTAATACTTCAAATCTAAGCTTTAATAAACATCTTAAAAGCAAATCGAAGATCTCAAAACAGATTTAATCAAATTTATCTTAGGAATGAAATTCCTCCATATGATGGCAACCCTAAATTTTGTTTATTCCCTAAAGTTATAAAAGACATAGATTTTTATAAAACTTCAGCTTTGTCGTATGAATGTTATCAGTTTCTAGCATTTCCAATGAAATTATACGGAAGTATCGCCAAAAAAACTGAAATTTTACATAAAACATAAATAGGCGCGTTTAGCCCGCACGGTTTGAAGTTCGGCGTTTTTGACAACAGTTATAATACAATCACTTTCTCAAAAACGGAAAGAGACTTCAACAAAAAAAATGACTCTAATGTATAGTAAACAGATGTCTGCTCATGTGTTTATAGTTTTTGTACACATATTCGATCTACTATTTGATTTAATCAGTATTCTGCTTAATAGGCGCATATAGCCCACTCCTCCCCTAATTGTGTTTGTTTCTCTTTTTTTGTCCAGTTTACGGATTGTATTTCAAGGCAAGGCGAGTACCGCGTCCCCCAAGTTTGCTACTCTGGGTCCAAGGGTACAAGGGGAAGACTCGTGATATACTCCTTGTATACTTCTTACTCCCTAAACTCCACCTGGAGCCGCAGACCTAGTTCCCACCTATGTGGTTTATCTATAGGTGGGGACAACCAAAAACTTTAGTATTAGTTCGTTGTATCCATACAGTTGTTTATGAACGATTGTGACGTAACGCGACGCCCTCATGGAGTCAAATATTAGGCGTCCAAGTGTAGCCATAGAAACTTATTAGGAGGAATGTTTGGGACGCAAATAAAGTTGTTTATTATTTAGAAATCATAGCGTCGCCGTACTGCGCGTCAGGTAGAAAAAGCGTAAATAAAAGGGTGCTTTGATTGTGATTTTTAAATAACATGAAACGTTGAATGTCGTCGATAAATGGCGACTTCAACGTCGCGACGCTCATGAACGATTGTGACGTAGCAATCAAAACATTGAAAAAACTGATTCTCACACTCGTGCAAAGGTGTTCTTGTCCCCACCTATAGATAAACCACATAGAGTTCCCACCTCGAACTGCTTAATACATTATCCTTCAATAGTTGGAGGTTTTTGCGCTAGTTCGCTCCAAGGCAATACTCATAGACGAGATCACTTTCAGCAAAACCTCTTATCATTACGACTACGAACTCTCCTCTCACGATTTAAGAACCGACATCTTCTCACTTTAACCTCTCCTGATCTCTCCTCTTACGACTCTAGATCCGATCGCACCTCGCATTAAGTCCTGATCTCTCCTCTTGCGACTCGAGACCCGACCTCTTATCGTAAAGACTCGAGGTTGAAGACACGCGCGGGACTTAACGCAACTACTCGGTTTATTCCTGACGAAGACGTCATCCTACACTCGAATGGCTCACCGGCGTGGAGAACTTCTTTACCCGTGGGTATCTCCCGACAGTGGTTTATCCCTTTCCTACGAGGTCCGTTACGAGAAAGGTTTTGTCTTATGCCCGAAGTTTCCCCCTTAGGAAGCGGCACTGCTCAGATGATCTCACGCGATCTCACGCGTCATCCTACACCGTTTACAGACTGCCGTTTACTCCTAGTTCTTTGTAGGGCAGTCATGGTCTGGGTGAACCTATTGCTGACTGCATGCCAAGTGTTGGAATCCGTACTCTGCACCACTATCGTGTATGTATGTTGGTACGTACCGCAGCAAACCTCGGACAGGCAACCACCAAGTGTTCGGGTGTCTCTTCTTCTTCACCACAAGCTAGGCAATATGGCTATGCCACATGTCCAAACCAGTAATGGTTCTTCATGAAGCATCCATGACCAATCAGGAATTGCGTCATATGGAAATCTACTTCACAGTGTCTTCTTCCGACCCAGCTCCCGATGTGCGGGATCAGACGATGGGGTCACCTTCCTCTAGCTGAGCTGTCACCGCACAGCTGTGCTGCCAGTTGAACATCGAGTCCTCATTGGCGAGATCTCGTACGTTGGGCGTGTCTTTATTGTCGTAACAATAGACATTCTCCTCTAGCAAAACACGAATGGGCATGACGTCCGCCACTACGCAGCCGGCTTGGGACGAGATGGAGTTCGACTTCATTCGTGTGGGTCTATTGCCGCTCTCTTGAACACGTAGTCGACATGACTCATGAAACTGTTTGTTGTAGTTTTATGAGTTCGATTCTCACTCGCCGACAATACTTATATTTTTTTTTTCATTTTCTTGTTTCTGGTATGAATTGTCCAATACGATGTTAATCTCATAAAATGTTTTCTTGTTTTGTAGTGGTCATACGTAATTTTTCTTGGAAGCTCTAGTCTTTACGCCAGTAGTGCTTTTCCAATTATATCAGCTTTGGCACAGTACAATTTTCAGCGCATTTTTGGCATAGAATTAGCGCCAAGTGGCATTAAAATTTTGCAACCTCTTCGGTGGGTGTAAAGATAGTTTTTGACTGAAAATACTTTTTTCTTTGA
Source organism: Uranotaenia lowii (assembly GCF_029784155.1). Lineage (NCBI taxonomy): Eukaryota > Metazoa > Arthropoda > Insecta > Diptera > Culicidae > Uranotaenia > Uranotaenia lowii. The sequence goes on from NC_073693.1 coordinate 319,914,024, forward strand.
AAATTTGTAAACTAAACGCACAGCGGTCTAATGGATGTTGTTCTAGATTTTCATTACATTTGAAAGCCCAATTTGTTATTTTAAAACAATTCAAACTATTTATACCAATCAAAAATATATTTTCCGTTTACAAAAATTTCCAAAACTTTATTTCCAACACTAATTGCTTTTTTTTCCTTTTTGACTTTTCAGGTAAGCAAAATTTGGAATAATAATCAAGATTTTTAAACAACATTTTTAACACAATCCTTCTTCAAAGTATCAGGTAAGTGCATGATTACAGGCTTGTTTCGTTTATACACCCAAAATTCAGTCTTTAATCCAATCATGAGTTCCATCGCCACAAGATGCGAACACCAGCTGCGCACAGCCGAGACAGCCGGCATCAACCTCTCAGCGCAATTGCGTATGACTGAGAGAAACAAAATATAAATAATTCATAATTTGGCATTAAAAATCAAATAATTCAATAGATATCACTGTTGGTGTCTCGTGAAAAATTGCATGATAAGTTGATATGCAATACCTTGCTAGGCATCTAGCATTGATAAAGCTTAGTTCTTTTAAAAATGGGACTTTTTCTTTTGCTTATAGTTCATTTACTTTTAATTGGACATCCAAAATTTTGACAGCATTTTGCTGCCTGTAAAGTTTTCTATCAGTTTTTTTTTTTAAATTTTTAATTAACGTTTTTCTTAGATACTTACAATAGAGGAGAAAAAGAAAAAAAAAATTACACAGTTTCCTTCAAAATCCATCATTTTTAAATTGATAGCTGCCAAAACCGTTTATTATTCAAAGAATTACTGTGCATGAGAGGTGGAAAAGTATGTAAAAACTGTCAAAAATGTCCACGAAGACCAAACAAGCATTGGAGTGAAGCACATGATCGACAACATCGATAAGGGCATCATGGAAGTCAAGTCTCATCTAGATTTTTTTTATATTTAATAAGCGATAAACCAAGTGTACTTACTTACTTACTTAATGATCCCGCGCCGATCTTCCGGTGCATAGGGCCGTGGTAAAAGACCTCCACTGTTGACGATCCGGAGCCAGCGTCTTCACCTGGTCCCAGTCAAGATTCTCGTCGACAGTTCGGATTTCAGCGGCTAGGCTTCGCCGTCACGAATTTCTGGGTCTGCCTCTTCTTCGATGACCTTCTGGATTCCAATCTAGCGCCTCTCTGCAAATCTCGTTTTCATCTTTTCGCAGCGTGTGCCCAATCCATCTCCACTTACGTTCCCGAATCTCGATTTCTAGCGCCTTTTGATGACACCGGCGATGTAGTTCCTCATTCGAGATCCAGTTGCCAGGCCACCAAGCGCGGATGATATTCCGCAGGCAGCGGTTTACAAATACTTGCAGTTTTCGCGTCGTTACCGCATATGTGCACCAAGTTTCGCACCCGTACAGAAATACGGATTTGACGTTTGAGTTGAAGATTCGGATTTTTGTTCGTAGAGAGATCTGGCGTGACAGTCAGATGTTTCGGAGACTCGAAAACGTAAATCGGGCCTTTCTGATCCGTGTTTCGATGTCTTTTCTGGTACCACCATCAGGCGTAATCTGGCTACCAAGATACTGGAAGCACTCCACTTTCTCAACTTGTTGCCCAGCTACCATGAAACTGGAGGGATTTCCTGTGTTGATCTCCATCGACTTGGTCTTTCCGACATTGAAACCAAGTGTAGATTGCTGAAATATCAAAAAAAAAAAATACTCCGATAACCCGGAAGTGTTGCATAGTTATGAGTCATTTAAATCTTACCTCAAACAACAAATTTTTGCTAGTTCCAGAGCTCGTAAGATGTATAGCCGGTACTGATGCAATGAGAAAGATGATTTATGGTGGACGACAAAATTTATGAAAAATCCTCTTGCAATTAAATTCTAGTGTTTGAATCCTATAACATTTCTGCACGTGGCAAGGTCCCTAGCCGATTAAAGATTGTATTTGCGGGTTGTTTTGTATAAAATATAATGATTTGCCAAAATTCTGCTCCTGTGGAAAAGTACAACAATTTTTAAAACGAAAGCTTTAGTTTCCACTGTTTTTAAAGCAAAAAAGAGTAATCTTGTATGTATTCTTCGCAACCTACGATCTTTACTTACTGATCATACTTTAAGTTGAATCTCATGTTGGTTTTACACAGAGTTTTCCATCAGAAATCCCATTCAAAACGCTTCATAATGGCTAAAAAATAATCAAGTTTTGTTAATAACGAAACAGCTGTATCCACTAATTTGCCTTTGATTCCTTCAAAAAGAGACGTATTGGACCGGAAACTAGCAGAAATTGAAGAAGGAGTATACAACCATATAAAATACAGTTTTTACGAAGTATAAGTTGGAAAAACTGTTCAATATCATGACTGAAAAAAGTGTGCGCCGGCCGATGGGAAATTTTTCATACAAAAACCGATAAATAACTGTTCTTAAATTTTTTCATGAATTATCATATGATTACCTTCATTTTCTCCATAGAAAATATTTCTATCAAACAGATGGTTTTTGAGATACACGCATTCGTAACTGTCCCATTTCTAAATGCACTAAGCTTTGTCTACTGAAGTTATTGCTTTTCAATGCCAAAGGACCTACCGTAGTTTAAGACCTAATAACTAATTTGTCTAATGAGATACGAAGTTACTGTCTTCGGTCATGTTATTCAGAGGAAAATCTCCTTCAGAAAATTCATAAATTGGCACAAAAACTATTAGCTGGCTCGGTTCCACAGAAGAACCAAAAAGCATGTTGATTTTTCAGTACAACATTTCAAATCTATATAAGGTACACCGGGACAAGTGCAAACTCGGGGCAAGTGCAAACGTTCAACTTTTCTCTGTTGCAAAAAAAGTAAAAAATATTTCTTCTTCTAGAAATTGTTGTTTAGACCCAAACAAACAATCTGACATCGATAAACTAAACTTTCTTTAAATTTTTCACTAAAAACACGGCACTGTTTGATCACACACGAATTCAAGTACGTACTAGACATGAACAGTGTGTTTTTGTTTTGCATATTTTGACTACAAAAAAGGCATTCAAATCCGAATTTTCGTTAAAAGGTGAGTGTTTGAGACCGATATTCAAGTGAAAGCAGAAAATTTATGATAAATTTTCAGTACACCCCGAAAGTTGTGAAAATAATATTCGCTCTTGTTAACCCACACTGCGGGGCAAGTGCAAACGACACTACCGGGTTAAGTGCAAACGCATCTTTAAGCCATTAACATCAGCCATTTCAGAAAATTCATCACCAAAATGGTTCAGCATTATATTAAAATGGTCAGAAGAGGTATCCAAAGTGTTGTATCTGAAGCGAATGTTCGAAGTTTCGTAACGCCTAAGTAAATGAAGGTCTTTTGCTTAAAACAACAGTCACCAAAAATGGAGTTCCAAAAAGTTATCAATATTGCAAGAAAACGGGAAATATATTGATAAAAGTTGATAAAACGTACCGGAACATGTAATCAATTCATTTTAAGACCGATACACTGACTCATCTGTGAATTAGTTTGGAAAAAGTATTGCGTTTGCACTTGCCCCCATAAACGGGGCAAGTGCAAATTTTGAAATTTTTTCACAAAAGCACCGTTACTTTTTACGAACATTTTTTTATTTTTCACTTTCAACGGGAATTTGTTGAGAACTATTTTAGTGATGCAACGAACGATAATTGATAATTTTTGAACATATACATATTTTTCTAGAATCTGTGAAAGTTGAACTATGGTGAAAACCGTTTGCACTTGCCTCGGTGTACCTTATATAAAACATGGAGTGAGACAGACCATACAAAAATGTGCGAACACGCAAAACTCTTCACTGGATCATCCGATTTGATTGCGATTTTTTTTTGTTGTGTTCGTCTTCACGCGAAGAATAGCACAACGGAGAGATAATTTCGAAAATGTTTTTGTGGAATTTGAAAATTAATTTTTAGTTTTTATTCGTATCAAATAAAAGTCATGGCACCCAATTTCCATTTTTTTTTTTTTTCATTCGAATCACTCAGAGTAGGAAGGCGCCAAAATCAATCAAGGCTTACTGATGCTCAACCATCTCTCTATAGGAAGTTTTGGCGCTCATTTTCGTTGCAAGTGTACTTTTCACGTGGCACCAGTAAAATGGATACTTGGATGTAATTGTTCACCTTCCGTATGGGGTGAAAAAAAAAAAGAACGCAATAAGCCGGCATGGAGTATGCCTATTTTCGAAAATTGTCATTTTTGCTTCAGCATCAAGGCAACTTTAATATTTTTTAAGTTAATTTACCCAAAGCTAGCCCGCTTTTACCCGGACTTGACCGAATAATTGATAAAACAAAATTTAAAGGGCCCGGTCAAGTCGTCCAGCCCGGTTGTCCGCATTTTGATAATAACCCGTATTTTCCGGATTTAGTCATTTCATTTGCCAACTAAAAAAAATCTCTTATTAAGTTATTTTTTTTTTTAATTTTGCGTACTAAAACGAAATTTTTTAAGCAACTTTTAACATAATAATCATGCACGGTTTCTGGATGCTTAAAATATGATTCAAAATTTCTGATGTGATTCGAAGAAATAAAAATTATTAAATTACTTTTCGTTTTAATTTTTTTTTTGAGTAGTTTCTGAATTTTGCCCAAATTTGCTTGGTATTGCCTGGATTTTGGATTGACAATTTTGAAATCAAATGCCCGGATATTGTTAAGTTTTTAGATAGAATAAATTTGCCTGACCAGGATACGCGCGGGAAAAATTCTGATCTCTTTTATTTACTCCGTTATTTTGTTTTGTTTATTTTCCGCTTAAATGAAAGACTGTCATATTATTCAAGAAGGAAGTTTTGACATATCCGAAACAACTGAACAGATAACAATGAAATATTCCATTACAGAATCTTCTGTTCATGTTTATGGTATAACACACAAAGCCGCCGGACGTGGCCTAGAGGATAGCGTTCCAGTCTTCTAAGCCAGAGTCCATGAGATCGAATCCCGATCACGGCACACATAGTACTCTTTCTGTGGTCTGGTGGTTTTAGCATTTGTAAGATGCTAGCCAAAATATCCTTGAAAGATGTACGCCTTAGAGTTAAGTAAATTAGATCTCTTCAAAGAAACAAGAAGTTTCACTGAGATCCTATATGTGTGTGTTCGTTTTTCACTTAGAGAACGTCAAATTTTTAATTAATAGAATAAGACGACCATAAAGTGATTTACTTGGTTTTTGTAAACGTCAAGAATGTAATGAGTTAATTCGAGAATAGAATGATGTTAACTTTGTAATTCTATGTGAATTTCATCAGGAAACCAAGGAAATAATAGATACTATCCACTTCTTCCTTTCATACTAAGGTGCTAAAAACTAAACAAAATTAAGGATATAACTAAATAGGGTTGACTTTGTAAAAACAAAATTCATAATTTGATCCAACACTCAGTATCAGAAGTCAAGAACAGATAATTGGTTCAATAACATCTTCAAATACAAGAAGCCTGGAAAATAAAAATTTTAGTCTCGACGAAAATATGATTCAAGATCCAAAACAGAGATAATGAAAACTGAATTAGATTTGCAAAGACTTTATTGAATTTCATTTCTGATTTTGAATTCATGATCTCAAAGTAAAAAAAGATTTCATAATGAATGTACTTATTTTCTTTGTTCAGTGCTTAAGCATCCATTTCTCGATAAATATGATAAAGTTAAAGTCGATATAAAAAAGATGATTTTAAAAATTAAGAGGAAATTTTCTAATACAGAGAACATATCAAATGCATGATAGATCACAAAAAACAGAATGGTATATGAAAATTTGTTGATATTTATAATTTGCAGCGAAAAAAAATGGCAAAATTTCATACCATGAAAAGTGTTGTGCCATTTCTATAAATTTGGTACCTATACGATAAAGAAAATTTCAAACATGGTTTTGGAAAAAAAGGAAACACAGTTGATCAAAACTGCTTAAAATGACGACACATTTCAGCAAAACACTTTTTTGCACTTATCTTGGGGTTAATAGAAATTGAACATATCGGTGTCAAGGATCCTCTTTAAATGAAAAAAAAAGTAAAACGGAAGAAAATAGATTTTTAACTTTATCCCAGAAGATATTCGCTTTCCAGTTTTGTTGGAAGTCAATCTTCTTAGAAATATTTTGCCCCTGAAGGTAGGCACTACCATAATATGACAGAAGTATTACGAAAATAGTCAAAAAACTGTGTCGATTCACTCCGTTTGAAGGTAACAATCAAGTTTCATGAGCGTAAAAAATTATTTACCTATTTTCTGCTTATTTAAATGTTTATTATTTTTGCGAAATTCAAAGGCTTAACGAAGTTTGCCGGGTCAGCTAGTATTTCTATAAAAACCTATAAGTTTTAATTTACTCATGTATGTACATATGTATAAGGTTTTCAGTATTTTTTCAGCACGTATCCGGGCCGCACAAACCGGGCATTTTTCTATGCAAAACCTGGCAAAATCCGGGCATTAAATGTCTAAGTTGATGACCAAAAATCTGGGCAATATCCGGACGAATTTACCCAAAAATTACTAAACTAAAATCAAGATAAAAAAAATTGAAAAAAAAATATTTTTTTCATCTAATCGAAATAACCCTTCTTGATTATTTGGCAAAATCTGTTAAAAAAATGTTGTTTGATAATTAAATAAAAAATTATTACAAAACAATTAACTTTGTTTTTGTTTGATTTGCCAAAAAAAGTAAAAAAAATACGGGCAAAATCCAGGCATTTTCCAATGGAATCCGGGCAACCGGGCTGGGTCGAACTGTTCCCAAATTTTGTATCAAATATCCGGGCAAACCCGATAAAACCGGGCTCTCTGGCAACCTTACATCCAAGTATGTACCTACATTAGATCTTAATCATGAAAAAACAAGGATACAAAAACAGATAATGTTCCCAGCTTCCGTTATGTTTTTTCGCTATTTTTTTATTCAAATAATTTCTCGAACTTTTAAAAACAAGTCAAAGATTTACTAAACTTGTTCTTATGCCCTCAAACTGCTTTTCTCAGATGATCTCATGTTAAACACAAATTCATTATTACACACTCTTATATAATATCATCATTATCATCAACTCATCCATCACAAATGAAAACTGAATTATGAGTTAAATTTCCGGTTTTTTTTAGAGCTCTGAAGAGAGCTTTGAAAAAAGTATAGCTTTTTATTAAGAAACTATAAGGTATGTACATTGTGAGTAAAAAATGTTCTACTTAATAGATGTAAACTTGTTGGAACAATATGAATTTAACCCTTGTGCTCCTATTGAGTCAAATATCTGGTAAACTTTATGTAAATCGAAGAAAAAAATCTCTAACGGGACTTAATGCCTCCAAGCTGGAGGCTCCAACCATTCAACTCACACATTTTGTTTTAATTCCATCTATCCAGGAACCAAAAGTTCCATAAAATTGTCTTGTAAAAGCTTCCTCAAATCTGAATAAAAGTTGTACAGCATTCTTAATAGCCTAAAGTTCAAGTTTTTGTTGGTTTAACCTAACCAAATTTTATTTTCATTCCGAATAATTTGGTTTTAATTAGCATTAGATTGATGAAAAACTGAGAAAAACACTTGAATTCTTTGTATTTCCATCCAATTCGGTTTGAGTGTTTAGCAACATATGCCACCCATAAAAATTAAACATTAACCATATCTTTCTTTTAGTACTTTGAACTATTAAAATTTTGGGCTGTCCGAGCAGTAAAGAAACGAATTCAATCAAGAAAAAACAAATTAGTTGAAAACTTTATATATAAAACTTAGGGAATTTTTTTTTTCGCTTTTTATCTAAATATCAAGCTTATCTCTTCAAAAATTGTAAACGTCATGTTTTGCATCCCATTGAAGGGAATTTTATCAAAATTGATCCACTGTTGATCTCTTGATAAATTTTTCAAGTTGAACTATACGAAAAACCGTCCCCACTTACCTCAGTGTACCTTACAGGGAAAATTTTCACTCTTGAAGATTTGAACCTGGACCTGCTTGGTAAGAAATTGAGCACGCTACCTCTGTACCATGGTCATGGTTTAAAATAAAACATATTTTTTTAAAGTTTTATTTTGTTTTTTTGTTAAATGTGTGCCTTTCTTTTTTTTTAAATTCTAGTTTTAAATAGAAAACCTGCAACCGGATGTATTTTTCATCAATCCGACAATGAAGTGCTGCGAGATCTCTTTCAAATTGAAATTTTCTGCAACAACATATAGAAAGCCAAATTGAGCTCGTAAAGACGAGTATTTTTTGATGATATTTTTTTTTTGCTTTGGCCACTAACGATATTTTTTTTTGTATTGAAGATTTTTGTTGGGGGGGAATGATAAATCACAGTTCTTCAAACTGGACCATAAAATAGTCAGAAGTCACAAAGTTTAAGGTTTTTCTCATTGGGTGCTTCTTGTACTCTCAGTACAAGCCAGTGGAGACCTTGATTTAAACCTCTTCTGTAAAAATTACCTCTTCAAGATGAAAATCAAGGAAAAAAAATGAATCTAAATGCAAGTGAGAAAATGTGATTCAGTGTAAATATACATGATCATTGAAGAATTGAAAAATAAGATGGGAATATAAATTTGATTTTCTTTAATTGTTCGGTGCAAAACTAAACTTTGGATTGTGAATATTTCAAATTTATAGGATTTTTGTTTGAAAATCAGGTTAAAAGGAAGTCCGTACAGAAACATTTTTTTAATAAGTACAGTATTCCCTTGGGAGAATTTACATACTGGACTTTTCCATTGCAATGTGATTTTACTTTCCTAGATTTTGTTCCATTTGCTAGCGACGATTATGAAACATACCATTCTTTAATTTTTTTGAAAATAATGCAAATAATGAAACCAAAAAAAGGTCTCAAGAAGGTTGTTACAAAGCACGATAGGCCAAATCGATGTCCGGATTTTGTTAAGTACACCAAAAGCTCAAAAATGGTTTACGCTACTTGTTTAGACTTGTTATGTTAGCTTAGAAGTCCAAATAAGGCACTGATAGATAATTGTTTATTTTTTCTCCAGTACTTTTATTCAACCAAATGTGTACTTTTAACGTACAGTATGAAGTATCCATGTTAATTCTAGTTACTTCGAAAAGCTTATGTTGGATAAACATGAAAGTAGCAAATGATTTTGAATGACATTCTCCACAAGATTAACAAAAAAAATTAGTTTTTCTTTAAAGAATAATATTTTAAATTTGTAGCATGGAATTGTGATGCGAAACCTAAGATTTGAAATTAAAATTGGAATGATGTAAAATTTTAATGAACCTTCAGGCTTTGAGTCTTCAAGCATTGCGCCCAATATTTTTATTTTCAATCATTTTGCCAAATAATATATAAAACTTTGGTGCACTAATACCATAAAACAAGTTCAAAGGCGTCTATAAATATCCAATTATTAATTCAATTTTGCAATAATTGCCAGCTTTTTGAATATGCAAGAAAACTTGCAACATCTATATATATAAAAAGCAATTTCTGTATGTTTGTTTGTTTGTTTGTTTGTTTGTTTGTTTGTCCTCTATAGACTCAGCCATCTTAAGAGCTAGAGGTCTGAAATTTGGCATGGATGCTCATTATGACCAGGAAGGATGAAAAATGTTTTCAGATTTTCGAATGACCCCTTCTGAAGGGGGTCGTCCATACAAGACAAATAATGTTTTCGCGATATTGACGTTATTTTTCGTCAGATTGTGTTGAAAATTTGCACATCAGAGTTTTAAAAGACGAGCAATTGATTTCACGTGTTTAGTTTTGTGTGAGGGGTCAACCAAAGGGGTCGTCCATATTAACTGTTCGCTATTTTTGCGATATTGACGTTATTATACATCGGATTCAGATGAAAATTGGAACACGATAGTTTTTAGTGACGTGCAATCGATTCTAGGTATCAAATTTAGTGTAAGGCGCCGGCAAAAGTGGTCGTCCATATCAACTTTTTAATATCTATAATTAAATAGTGATATTGACGTTTCTTTTACATCGGATTGGGGTGAAAATTTGCACATAGGAGTTATCAGGAACAAACAATTGATTTCACTTATCCAAATTAAAAACAGGGGTCGGCTAAGGGGGTCGTCCATATTAACTATTCACTGTTAGTACGATATTGTCGCTATTATACATCGGATTCAGATGAAAATTGGTACACGAGAGTTTTGAGGGACGAGCAATGGATTTCAGGTATTAAATCCAGCGAAAGGGACCGGCAAAGGGGGTCGTCCATATTAACCTTTTAATATTTTTGTAATATCGTCGGTATTTTAATGAAAATTTGCACACGGTAGTTTTCCGAGACGGGCAATCGATTTCAGATGTCAAATGTTTTGCCAAGGGTCGACGAAAGGGGTCGTCCATATAAACTTTTTCACTGTTTTAAGCAATATTGACGTTATTATGCAATGGATTGTTTTGAAAATTTGCACACGAGAGTTTTGAGGGAAGGGCAATCAATTTCAGATATCAAATATTGCATAAGAGGCCACCCAAAAGGGTTTAACTTTTTGACAATAATAGTGTTGTTATGCGACGATCGAGTCAAAATTTATACACGGGGGTTTTTTGGCACGGTCAATTGATTCCTGATTTGAAATTTAGTAGCAGACGACAGAAAAAGTAATCGTCCAATATTTTTGCAATTATTACTTAACAATGAATTCGGAAGTGCATCTGGAAAATTTTCGGCAATTGACTTTCATACAAACTGTTCATGACATATTCCAAGTTCAAAGCGAAACGGAGTTCGTATGGGATCAGCTAGTATTTAAATAAATTATCAATAATATTTTCAAACCTTAAAGGACTATTTGAAATAATTAAAACAATTCTATAACTTTACTCAAAGATGATCGAACGAGGAAGTTTAAACCTCCCATAACGATCAACTCAACCCGCCTTCCAGCATAAATAATAAAGTTTAGGCCTAATGCGCGCTTTACCTTTAATAATACCTTTTCTGAGCATTTCAACCCGAACCAGAAGAAACCCACGCCAGCGCCAAGAGCTCAAAATTAATTTCGGGGTAGCTTGACGATGGACCAGAAACCGTACCGTAAGGTGAATTTGGATTCACTAAGAATATCTTAAAATTTTTGTTTTGATTCAAAGTTGAAATTATAATTTGGCTTTAAAATAATAAAAAAAAATATTATGAGTATAAAAAAAATCGTTGAATTAGTATTCCATTTGACGGCTTTGTTGATTTTCTGCGAACTGTTTCGGTGATGGAAGCCAGCTTCTTGTTTCTACCATTTTCTGTCTGCTGTTTAAAGGTTCACACTTTAGCGTGTTTTTCCTTCATCCGTTTTATGAGTGAATGGAACAAATTTGAAATAGGTTTGGCAGATAGGGGTGTGAACTTTCGCTCGACTGTGACGGTAAACAAAAACATGAATAGTTTTTTGGACTAGATACAAGAGGCATTTGACGGTGTGCATAGAAAATTATGTCATCGGTTCAGCTCGAGTTACCTTGACTCAGACAGATGTATGAAAAATTAGAGTTTTAATTTCAGTTCATACAAAATTATGACAGTTTAGTTCTTTTTGTCATTCGTTGATTAAATATTGTGGATTCCAAAGAAGGTTTATTTAATGGGATTTTGTGATTTTTCGAAACCCATAAAAAGTACATTGTAAGTTCATCAATTGCTTCAATTGTCGCGAACAATCGCGCCCTGATTGCGAAACTACTTCTCCCGAATTTACACGAGCTTTCCATGGAAAATTCATGGTTCCATCGAAGCGGAAGAGGAAGTTTTCCGATTGACTTTGCGTTTACAACTGTTGAATCATTTTGGTGGTTTTGTGTGTCTCTATGTGTGTGTTTTTTTTTTCGAAGTTGCTGCTGTAATCTGTCTCCCGTTTTTCCTCCCACTCACTGTCTGGCTGCACATTCGTCAGTTTTATTTGATTTCATCACCGGATCCAGACAGACAGACAGTGGAAATCCTAACGCGGTGTGCTAGAGCCCGAAAAGTGATGAAGATGTACTACATCACAGACGGAATGAATGATGATTTGCAACCTGCTCTAGCAAACTTTTAACGCCCTCTGTGTTCAGTTAATTGTAATGTGCGGGTGTAATCTGCGATAAACTTTGTACGTGGGAGTTGATTTGGCAATTTAAAATTGACATGCTGGTTTTCAGAAAATCTGGCTGATCTGTGTAGTTTGATTTGGGTTTTTGTTTCAACGATGTTGATAATCAGCAGCAGGTATTTTGTTTGGTTTGTTTGAAGTTGCTCTTCCTGGGAAGGCAGAAAAACACGCGAAATTTATCATTAAAATGGATAAATGGTTCTAGACTTTATAGCTTTCTGCGGGGTAGATGGTTTACTTCAGTGTATTTACCCACTAAAAATTTGAGTTTAAAGGGCAAAACACATTCTAAATCTTTATCTTGAATTCGAACTCATTCAAGCTTGTTTCTGTCTTTCATGCGAAAGTTTCTTCTAACGTTCACGACAATCTTGACAACTTATCACCCCTTAGCGCGACATCCTACAAACATTCAAACTTTGACAGCCTAAATATTAGCGCTTCTCGCCAAGCCAAAGGTGTTGCTTATTTGTTCCAAGAGGCATTTCACTTTCACTGTCACGTTCAGAGATGTGATTTTGATATGTGAACTTGGAAAATTGTTGGCTGCGACAGACTCGGTTCGATCTTTAGATAGTCAAGATTTGCGGCTTAAGATGGACCCGTTATGATGATGATGATGCGGCAGCTTGGACGTGCTAATTTGTCCTGCAGGTGTTGATTTATTGGGAAACCGGTAGCTCATCAGAGAGGTTTGGTTGCTAATGCGGGAAGGTAGACAAACATTTTCTATAGTAGTTTAGGACGGTCGCAAATTCATCAAAAGTTAATCAACAGTTTTGGCCAAACCTAGAACCCTGCGTCCAAATTGGAAGTTAAAAGTGAAGCGTTAAAGAGTAAAGACCCAATACTTGAGACTAAAACAAGACTCAAACTCAAGACACAAGACTCAAGACTCAAGATTCAAGACTTAAGACTCAAGACTCAAGACTCAAGACTAAAAATTCAAGGTTTAAGACTCAAGGCTCAAGACTCAAGACTCAAGACTCAAGACTCAAGACTCAAGACTCAAGGCTCAAGACTCAAGACTTAAGACTCAAGACTTAAAACTCCAGACTCAAGACTTCAGACTCAAGACTTCAGACTCAAGACTCAAGACCAGGGCCGGATTAAGCCATCGGGAGGCCCGGGGCAATTTTTCTCGGGGGGGCCCTGAAATTCGATTTTTTTACAAATGCTATCCCAGAAAATACAAAATACAAATACAAAAAAAAAAACAGGAAATGAGTTCAGTATACTATCTTCAAATAGCCATGTTGCCTGCGTAGATAATAGTTTCTAGTATCTTCAAATAAAAATAGTTAATCAATCACTTGCAAACATTGCGGAAGAGTTTAGAAATTTCTTAAAAATGAAAACTCTGATTTAAGCTTCAAAATGCAAAATTTAATTCTCAAAACCCTTATCACCAACTAAAATTCTCTAATTAAAAAAAATGACCGGATAGATATTTTAAATTATATTCAAATCATCATAGATCGTTTGGTTTGTGCTTATTCGAGAAATATTTACCCAGTGACAATTAAGAAGTATCATGAAGGTTTGAATCATATTAAACAAAATTTGAAAAAAAAATAAACAAAATAATTATATCCACATTCCTTGAAGATACAATTATAAGAGCTTAAGAATCAAAAACTTTTGATCACGTTATATTCAGAACCAAAATTCAGGGTCTCAAATCTAAATCATAATTTCAAATCAAGTTTTGAGAAAAAACATGAATTAAATTTTTAAAAAGAGATACAAAGTTTCAATCAGAAAAAAGCAGAAATTGCACCAAATGTGAATTTTAATTCTATGTCTTTGAAACACAATAAAAATCTTTTCATGAGATGTTTTTGAATATGATTCTAATCAAATAATTTTTTTATCAGATTGTTATTCTAGATGTGTCGAAAATTTCATTCGATCCCCTCAAAGCCCAAAGAATATTAGTGCCAAACTGATCGGTTGAAAAAAAAAATTGAGAATAAAGATTAAATGTTTAAATCACAGAATCAGTTATCATTGAAAAAAATCAGATAAGCAATCCAAATGAGTTTAGTACTTTAAACAAAGATCCTGAATTTTCCAAATTCAGAAAAAATAAAAACAATGAAATTCAGTAACTGAAGAAACAACACAAGACTTGAAAATCCCAATGAATTGAATCTGTCAGATCATCAACTGTCAGATCGTTTTAATGATAATTTGAGAATGATCATTTGGAAAATGATATGCTGAATTCAGGATATTCACTTCAGTAGATGATAAAATTTTAATTAAATCATTTGAAAACTTTCCACCACAACTTTCAAGTCTAAGACAGAAATTGGGATGGAAATTAAAAAAAAACCCTGTACTGTCGATTGGTCCAATTTAAGAAACTACAGTTTTTTTTAAAGATTTTACTTTCAAAAATAGGGAGGGAAAAGGGTTTAGAATTTATGAACCAACTAGCTGACCCGGTAAACTTTTTAATAAATAAATCGATAGAAAATGTTTAGCTTTATCTACACATCTTTAACTTTTTCGTGCTCGTGAAATAGCTTTCATGAATGTTGTCTCAAAGTTTTTCGAGTTGTGTCCTATTTCAAGTTGATTTTGTATGAGAGCCCCCTTTCATAAAAAGTGATATTTTCGAGGCTATTATACAAACCTTCTCTGTCCCGAAAAACCCTCGGATACCAAATTTCACTTCATTCCGACCGTCCGTTTATACGTGATGGTGTTACAAAAAAACGCCTCCATTTTTATATATTAGATGAAAATTTAAATAATAATGATTAAAAGGTGAAAAATTAATATAATACGCGGTATAACCCGGATACTGCCCGGGTAAAATTCTGAAATGTTTATCATATAGCGAAATTAGCTGCTATTTTAGTGCAGTAAACCATTACTTGGAAACTTAACGTAACAACAAACATTATTGTTGAGCGTTTGAATGTAATGAAAATAAGGAGATGTTTTTTTTCTTTATTTTACCTGTTCTATACAGAATATCGTAACTGATATGTTTCGATAAAAAATGAAAATTTGAGGGGTTTTTGCCTTATATTCTTTAGATTTTTTTACGAATTCGGATTTCTCGGGTTGTTCGGGTATTCTCAGCTCGCAAAATGTGGGAGAGCTCCTTCACTGCTTACTCTAGGGGGGCCCCTGAAGTTTTTAAGACAAAATTAATCTAGATATTATTTCACGGAGGCCCAAAGTTTTTATTTCTCAAGTTTTCCTTTTGCCACCCCCCCTTTAATCCGGCCTTGCTCAAGACTCAAGACTCAAGACTCAAGACTCAAGACTCAAGACTCAAGACTCAAGACTCAAGACTCAAGACTCAAGACTCAAGACTCCAGACTCAAGACTCAAGACTCATGACTTAATACTTAAGTAAGACTCAAGATTCTAGACTCAAAATTCAAGACTCATGGTGTGGTTTTTAATCCGAACAAAATTTAAAAAATAAATAAAATACATAAATTTTGTAAAATATTTAGGACCCAGAATTTATTTATAATAAAATCTAAAAAAAAAAAACTTTTTTCATAGATCGTGAACCTCTAAACATGATTATTTTAGTTGGCCCCATACAAAAGTTTGTTCTTCACATCCTTATCTACCATTTGAAGGGTAAGCCCCTAGATTCCCAGCCATTATGCAATTTTGGGACACCCTGCTGTACAGGAGTTCGTTTGAGTTGAGGAATCCATTTATTCGAAAAACTAGGATTGTATCCCATTTACCCGAAAACCATTGCCCAGAATGAATTTTTCCCAGAATGACAAATACCCGAAATCAAACCCCAGAATGAACCATTTCCCAGAAAAAAATTCCCCAGAATGCTCCATTTACCAGAAATTTTTTTCCCAGAATGGACCATTTCCCAGAATTTTTTTCCCCAGAATGAAACATTTACCAGAATGGCACAAATCCCAGATTTTTTCCCCTAGTATTTTTATTTGTTTTTTTTTTCTAATGAATTTTTGAATATTTATTTCATATGATCCGAAATTAATTTTTTCAAAATGATTTTTTAAATGAAACTACGACTTTGAAATTTTCCAACGAAATTTATTTTATAACCAATACTGTGCTTTGTTTATGGTTTGGGTACTTTAATTGATTTAATGCTTACAATGGTCCTTTAAAAACCCGTTTTGGTATCCGACTCCTCACGCTGCGCGTTCGAACTTGAAAGACGTTTTGTCCTTCACGCTGTCGCGTGGCGGACGGGGCTAAGGGATCACCCCTAGCTTTCACGCAGACCTAGGAAGCCCCGGCAGACCTAGACCAATGTCTTAGGGCCGCCGCTTCCGACGGCGGGTCGGCGGCCTCCTCAGATTTGGGAGCTTCGGCGGCTTTGTGCCGCCTCAGCCCCTTCATCCTCATTGGTTGCCGCAAAGGAATAAAGTTATGAAACCCCATTTTTTTTGTAACAATTCTTTTTTTTTAATAATTTCTAGTAAGGATTAATGTTTTCAATTTTCTGGGAAATGGTTTTTCAGGCGAAAAAATTTCTGGTACATGGTTCATTCTGGTGAAAAAATTTCTGGGAAATGGTACATTCTGGCGAAAATTTTTCTGGGGAATGGTTCGTCTGGGGAAAAAAATTCTGGGGAATGGTTCTTTCTGGCGATTGGAATTCTGGGGATTTTTCATTCTGGGCAATGGTTTTCGGGTAAATGGAGTACAACCAAAAACTAGTAGTTGCTCCAAGATTTTGCTTAGTATTGAAAGCATAGATATTGGCCTATAGTTGTTTACACCATTTTTGGGCACACTTTTATAGAATAAAACGATCCGAGCGATTTTCAGAAAATTTGATAAAGTTCCAGTAGCTACGCTTTCATTGAACACATCTCTTAAGAGATTTGCAAACAAAACATGGTGTTTTTTCACAAAAAATGCACGAATTCCATCAAGTCCTATGCACTTTTTTGCATCCAAATTATGTATTCTAATCAATAGATACTTCTCGTTCATTTATAGAAGTAAGAAAAAGAGACTCTGGAATAGCATTAGTCAACGTTTTATATTTATTAATTGAGGCAAGCTGGGGTTCTACATTCGCAAAAAACTCGTTGAAGTAACTTCCCAGGCAACAATTTTATCTTTATTGTGGTCAGCAATACTTCATTAGGACTATTGCATTTATCTTCAGAAAAAACTAAAGCGCAATCACTCTAATAAAGCTAAAATCTATCCTAGAAACGTCATCATGACCAATTTTTAAAACTTCTATATAATCATTTAGCTGTAAAATTTTAGTCATCAAAGCATTTATAAAGCTTTCATAAAACATGGCCAATTTGTGCCTTTAGATTTTGCAACCAACATGGCATTAGTCAATTCAAAGCTTAAGAACTGAATTATGATTATATAAATGAGTAATTAGTTTTATTTTGGTTTTATAAGAGCCTTTAAAAAGCCTAAAATTGACGTTTCTCTCGCAAGACAATTAATTACACGCTTTGTTTATTGTTTATTGTTTATTGTTTATTGTTTATTGTTTATTGTTTATTGTTTATTGTTTATTGTTTATTGTTTATTGTTTATTGTTTATTGTTTATTGTTTATTGTTTATTGTTTATTGTTTATTGTTTATTGTTTATTGTTTATTGTTTATTGTTTATTGTTTATTGTTTATTGTTTATTGTTTATTGTTTATTGTTTATTGTTTATTGTTTATTGTTTATTGTTTATTGTTTATTGTTTATTGTTTATTGTTTATTGTTTATTGTTTATTGTTTATTGTTTATTGTTTATTG
Organism: Uranotaenia lowii; assembly: GCF_029784155.1. Lineage (NCBI taxonomy): Eukaryota > Metazoa > Arthropoda > Insecta > Diptera > Culicidae > Uranotaenia > Uranotaenia lowii. The sequence continues at coordinate 319,931,895 of NC_073693.1, forward strand.
TTTATTGTTTATTGTTTATTGTTTATTGTTTATTGTTTATTGTTTATTGTTTATTGTTTATTGTTTATTGTTTATTGTTTATTGTTTATTGTTTATTGTTTATTGTTTATTGTTTATTGTTTATTGTTTATTGTTTATTGTTTATTGTTTATTGTTTATTGTTTATTGTTTATTGTTTATTGTTTATTGTTTATTGTTTATTGTTTATTGTTTATTGTTTATTGTTTATTGTTTATTGTTTATTGTTTATTGTTTATTGTTTATTGTTTATTGTTTATTGTTTATTGTTTATTGTTTATTGTTTATTGTTTATTGTTTATTGTTTATTGTTTATAAAAAACCAGCTGACGTAAATGTCTTAATGGTTTACTTAATCTAGGTCTATCTTGACATACATTCAAAGTTTTCTTATTAGTTAGTTCTTAATTGGTCACTTATGCTGGATTCGATCAAGCGTTTAAAGGTTGCAGTTGAGATATTAAAGTCAAAGAGAGCATAATTGCGTAAGAAGCTTACTTTTGCAGAACGCAGGGGGTCATTGCTACCATAGCGCGTATTTCTTGATTCCAGTGATAGCCAGTCACGATTTCGCAGGGTTCTTTCTGGAGCATAAATATGACAGCGCGAAAGTATCCAAGAGCAATCGATTTCGTTTTTGAGAATTTTCGCCACAAACAGTGATTGGCTAATATCATGGCGATTCGACAGCGTGTGGAGACCAAGCAAAGCGCAGCGTTGTGCATAAGGTGGCAGATTTCGAGGATTATCCCACGGTAGATCACGCAGAGCATAACGTACGAATTTTCGTTGAACCGCTTCAAAACGCGCCACAGATGTAGTTTCGAATGGCCACCACACCAGATTTGCAGATTCTAATATTGAACGAACAAGGCAGCAATACAGAGCTCGTAGACAAACAGATCTGTAAATTCTTTGACATGACAAACCCCAGCATTCGATTGGCCTTTTCAAGTGTAGCAGAGTAGTGTTCCTTGAATGTCATATGACTATCCAAAACAACGCCAAGGTCCTTTATTTGATTAACGCGATGTAGTAGTTCGCCCTGGATATAATAGTCGTACAAAAATGGAAGTTTCTTGCGTTCAAATGTTATGATACAGTAGGTTGACAGCACACCAGTTCACTACTGTATCGAGGAATTGCTGTAGTATCTGACAATCTGCCAAACTGTTAACGTTCAGAAAAATTTTCAAATCATCCGCGTACATAAGTACTCCGCATCCAAAAAGCAGCATATTAATATCATTGCAGAACAGGGTGAACAATAAAGGGCCCAAATTACTTCCTTGTGGTACTCCTGAAGTCGGAATGAAATCTGAAGATTCAGATGTTCCGATTTTAACAGCAAGACGACGATTTGTTAAATAGCTTCTGATCCACGCACAAAATCTCTCAGATAATCCCAGGCGTTCTAGCTTTAAAAGTTAAATTAAGTGATTAACTGAGTCATACGCCGCAGTGATGTCCGTGTAAATTGCGTCGACTTGTTTGCCACAATCCATGTTAGATATGCAAAATGATGTGAACACTGCCAGATTAGATGTTACCGAACGTTTCGGAAAAAAACCGTGTTGATTGTCCGAAATCCAGTTCCTGCAGGCTGAAAACATAACATCGTTGACAATCCTCTCTAGGACCTTCGAGCAGGCAGCTAGTGATGTGACACCACGATAGTTGCTAACCTCTTGCTTATCACCCTTTTTGAAGACTGGGCTCATAAAAGATCTTTTCCAGGTGGCAGGGAACCGATGTTGTTGTAAGGACTGATTAAAAATATAAGTCAGGGGCTTAACAAGTATAGTGCAACACTTTTTCAACACGCACGCAGGTATTCCATCCTGCCCGGCTGAGGTAGAGTTTTTGATAGCCTCGAAAATCATATCCTCTCTAACAGCAAACACGTCGAGATTCAACACATCGGTAGGCAATCGTGTCACGGCTACGCTAATTTGTTCTTCTGTTGACGATTGACTTGAAAATATACTGGAGAAATGCTTTGCAAAAAGGTTACATTTGTCAGCAGATGATTTTGCAATTCTGTATTCTAAATGTACCTCCGCAGGTAGGCCAGATTCCTTCTTTTTGGATTTAACAAAATTCCAAAACTTTTGAGGGGTTCCGACGAAGCTCACTTTGAGTCCGATTCACATAACGGCGATAGCATAATCGATTGTAGATTCGATATTTTCTGGTAGCATCATTTAGTTTAGATTTCATGAATGGGCATCTAGAATTTGTAAATGCTCGAAGCAATTTCGAGCGCAGCTGTTTCATTCGTTTTAAGCGAGAATTAGTCCAAGGAGGTCTAAGCGGAGGTCGAACCATGGGCACAGATTTGTCAAAAACGTCGTCCATAATTGCGCAGAATGAACTAACAGCTACGTCTACACTTGTATATCTTTGGAGATTTGTCCATCTTGCTATCTGAAACCGTTTTGAAATCCAATATGGCGGCTTCCAATTAACTTTAAAATGCTGTAAACAACTAAAAATTAAATGAAACCCCCACAATATGCGGGTAACAGGGCTAAACAAGAAGAAGTAAAATTATGCTATCGGATGCCACCCAAGATTGTGACTTCCGTTGATCTTCAAAGTGCTGTATGGTGTTGTAAATCTTTTTAAAATTAAATAAACTATTCGGAAAATGTGAAATAATAGTTAAAATTGTCGCAAAAAAACAAATTAAAAAATGGGAAAAACGAGGAACACCCAATTCAAAAAATTAACGAGGAAAAACAAAATAAAAACAAATTAAAACAAGACTAAAAAAAGTGGGATTAAACCAGATAAATCGATTTACTTGATGGAACAAGATAAGATATGTCAATATCGGAATATGAAAAAATAATTTAAAAAATGACAAAACAAGACGTACTTAAATAGAAAGGTTACATAAGAAAAAATTCAAATAACACAAAACCAGATTAACCAAGCCAAAAAAGTGATGAGGGTTCAACAAAAGAAGAGCAAAAAAAATTTAATTTATAAAGTCTAACCAGAAAACATCAAGATACATTACTGAAACCGGTTAAATAAATCATTACCGGATAAAACAAAATTTAAGATAATTAGATTTAAAAATTGGACAAAATAAAACGATGGAAAACAACGTAACACAGGATATTTTTTAATTAAAAAAAGATGGAACAGGAAAAAATAGCCAAAATAAATAAACACGATATTAAATGAAACAAGAAACAACAGTAAACCAGACAAAACAAAATGTAACAAAATAAAATTTAATCAAACAATATCAAACAAGACGTTTATTCTATTTTTGTTAAAAATACGTAAGAAGATAAAATGCCATATAAATTAAAATAAACAAGACCTATCAATGAAAAACAGAAATTTAATGATAAAAAAGTTAAATCAAAATAAATCCATATAAAAACTTATTCTTAAAAAACAAGTTAAAAGAAGGTGAAAAAGACAAAAAAATCCGGTCAATCCAAAATGGAGGCTTCGTTACTTCTTTATGCTAAATTTTTCCAAAAAAATCTATTTGTTTTTTTTTTCTTTTAATGTTGTCTTACAGATTTCGTTCGTTTTTTGGCAACATTCGATTTTGGCAACATCCAACAACAATCGAACGAATTTCAGAAATATTATAACCTCATAGTTTTTCCTTTAATAAGACTCACATAATTTACACAAACACAATGTTTAAGGTTCCTAACGGTGAATAAATACTTAAATGACAAAGGGACTTAAAATGATAAAAAAAAATATTAAAAACATATTATGAGAAATTACAAAAATTACAAATAAGACAAAAAATATCAAATACTATAAACAAAACAAGAACTAATGCATGAAAATTTTAGAAAAAGGTTTAATTGATTAAAAACTGTTTTAAAATTTCATTACGACATTTCTGACAATTTCAAATCTATTTTTGATTTTTTTATCATGTTTATATGCATTTAATATTTGTCATTTTTCGTTGTAATTTTTTTTGTAATAAATGAAAAAAAAAGTTGAGGAAAAACCGTTCGATTTTGGCAGCACAAAATGTACGCACGTGAAATCGAACGGTGTCTGTATTAACTATTTGTTTTTTTTCAAGTTTTTTTTCTTTTTTAAAGTTTGGTTTCTTTTGGGTTGTTTTATCTTGATTTGTAATGTCATATCTTGTTTCAGCATGTTCCACTTTATCTTTCCTTGTTTGTGTTTGTTTTTTAATCATTCAACCTTTTTATCTTGTTATGTTTTATATTTATGTTGCTTAACCCTTAATGCGTCCCTGAAGTTTTAACCCGTTACAGTCCTAGGAATGTCAATTTGACAATACTGACTAAAACCAAAGTATCTCTCTCTCCCTAACGGGTTAAACTCCTACCACAAAAGAAAAAAAGTGTCTCTCTTGTTTTTCAAACGATTTTTGCACAATTTATTGTTTTGAAAACCTTGTAACTCAAATATGTTTTTCGAACTCAATTCTGCTACAACAATTCAGTTTGCCGTTGTTCAGAATTTATAAGAAAAAAAAAACTAAAACCATGTTTTGGTAAAAAGACTGTAGATCAGCTACAAAATGTTCAAAAAAAATCATTAAGTGTCCAAGAACGCTGAAGTAAGGAGCTCTGCGCTGCACATGAGGATATATTTTTTTGATTTTTTTTTTAGACAATAACCACAAAAAATGTAAAAAAGTGATGTACTATTCAATCAATGAACCTTCAAAATTGTTCAAGTCACACCAAAAAAATTTTGAAAAAGAGAATTGAAAAGTCGACGTAATTTGGCACATTCTCGCATCTATAGATTGTGAATACCTATGCGAAACACAAATTTCTGTCGAATTTTCAAAGGCAGCTGTTTATAGATCCTTTTGTCAATTTGCAACTTTTAAGATTTTCTTAAACTTGAAATCAACTTTGCTCTGGATTTTGAGTATGTTAACGCAAGATTTCCACAATAAACTAATATTCACCAGACGAAAAAAAAACCAATGTTATAAACGAAACAAAAAAATCAAATTCATAAAAACATGATAAAAAAAATTAAAAAAAAAGGATAAAAATGGTCGAAAACTGACTCAAAATAATAATAATATAATCAATGTAATTTTCAGTCAGTTTCCGACCATTTTTACCTTTTAAATTTTTTTTATCATTCGTTTTCTGCATTTTCTGACAGCGTGTAACTTCAAATTTATATGCTCCAAAAGATGGAACGATCCATGGACTTGTAGCTAAACTAGATGCATTTTCGTGAGCCTAAAAAAATTGTGATATTTTTTAAGTAACACGACACTTGAATCTTCACTAAACAAGACTTAATCCATAATGCAGGGTGCCCTGACCCTAGGCAAAAAATGTAGTGAAATCCGAAGATGGACCTTATATCTTCGGATTATACTACATTTTTTGCCTACGTTAACTATGTTAACTAACTGTATCAGACAAAAAAAAATCCAAAAGATTGTCTACAACCCTAGAGTCATTGCATACTTAAGGCGCAATTTTCTGGTTTAAAAAAACGGAATTATTAGTCCTTTTTAACATATAATTACTGAATAAACATTAGTTTTGGACAAATATTACGATCCATCACGATCCATTCTGAAGAAAAAATAACATCTTTTTGGACTCTAGGGATCAATAATATCCATAGAATACATTTTGGATACTTCTTTTTACAATAAAATTAAAGTGTTTCCTTTGCTTTGAAAATATGGTATAACGAAGCTCAAATTAAACTCTAATGATTGGCATTTTGGAATAAATATTTTTATTATAATTTTTACATGTGAGAAACATTTTAAAGTGATAAAATAAGATCTTCAAAACCAAATTTTGTTAAATTTTTCAAACAAAGTTCAATAACTTGAAAAATGATTTTTTTTTAATTTTTTGAGATACCAGAATTGTTGTTTTGTTCTTTTTGGCACATTTTTCTAGAATATTTGGTATTTGTAGGACATTCCTGTTTCGAGATATAGTGAACGAATCAAGTATCCCCAGGGAACAAGAATCCTCACTCTCCCCTAATGAATATTAAACTAAAAGTATCAGTGCAAAGGTCAAGTTCCCCTCATTTTGATATGTAACGCGTTTTCTGTTTAGAAAATTTTCCTACAGAAAAAATATCGATGCTTGCAGTATCAAAGGAGAAATATTTCAGTTTTTTCGTAAATTCTTAAACTTGTAATAAGTTTTAACAGAGAGCAAGGAATGTCGATTCACAACCAGGACTTGTTAATGGGAAAAAAAAAGTTTTGGAGTTTGAAAATTTAAACATTTCGTACGTTGTGCTTATGGATAGCTCAAAAACTGTACACTTCAAATGTAAAATTTACAATATTAGTCTTTGCTAACCACTTTTCCCAGAAAAAGTCGAATTTTATAAAAACCCCCCGGTTCCCTCAGTTGATGCAACCTGCGATGGACCTCATCCTAATATTAGTTCTATTACTTATTGCTATCCACAATGAGCTCACCTTACCTAGTAAACATCATCATCAGGGGTTATTATCACTACTAGCTAGTAGATAGTATTAGACAGACAGACCATCATCGAAAACGATCGACATCGCCTTGGGAAAAACGAAAAAAAAACTTTCCGGACAGCTAAGACCTCCTATATTTAGCTGGCATTTTTGCCTCCTTCTATATGTTGCTTCTCCGGGGAACAATTTATAACTCCAACCCCCGCACAACAAACGCCAAGAATTTGAGGAGAAAAAAGAAGTCCGATGAAGTGAGTCCGTCTATTGCTTTACTGGGGAGCGAAGAAAAATCCACCACGCGTACTTTGTGGGTGGCTAACTTTAGGGAGCCACGTGGTTTCCAAGATGATGTTGGTGATGTGATTGGGGAGTTTCAACCTTTAGCTCCGAAGAGGAGATTTAAAGATTTTTCCCCTTGGCTAACGCCAAAGAGCGGACCTACACCTTACTTTCCTAGTTTATAAGACCATCATCAAGGAATAAAAACCTCCGATGTATATGCAGTTTTCATCGTCGACGGTAGCGCTCTTGAAATGGCTTTTTCCAACCGCTTAATCACTAATTTAGTCGGATAATTTAGTGGAAAGTGAAAATATAACAGCTCTATCTATGCAACATTTTCAGTAAAGATGGAGGTTAGTAGGGTAGAAAAAGTGGAGCGCATCCTCACTGTGCCAAGAATGTTTCGATCAGAAAGGTTAGAATATCCAGTGCTTGCATGAGTGAATCTTGTTAACACGTTGAAATTGTTCATCATAAGGATGTTTAAGAAAAAATTGTTCAAAAAGTTTTAGACAAAAAAAACCTTTTTTTTACTTGGTTTTTAGCTTTTACTTTTTTGTTGTTGTTTCATTAAAATTTCCAAAACAAGATATGTTACAGAAACAAGTTTATTTAAAAAAAAACATCAGAAAAGTGTTGAGTTGAAAGGAAAACTAGTTGTCATCACTGAACAAACTCCGAATGGAAATCCCCTTTCCGGATAAACATTTTTTTACCGTGTTGTAGTCCCGTCGTATCGTCATCATCTTTCGCCATAGATTGCTGCCAGACGATAGAACTGGGGGGCAGTGATTCGTGATATTGAATTGCTTAACGCTTCTCGGCTGGTTAAGTTTCTGGACATAAGCTTCCATTTTTTTTTGCTTGGAATCGAACCGATAAGTGTGACCACAGATGATATTTTTGAACTGTGTTTGTTAAAACGTTAATTCTGTGGGAAATAAACGCGAAACAAAACCAAACGGTTTAAAAAATAAAATTAATTTTCAAAAAATATTCTCCAGTCTGGAACAAGCTTACTGGAATTTAAAAAAAAACTGTAATTATGCAGAATTTTGAGTAAATTTTCATCACACAATCTAGGTTGCAATTTTGAAACAATCCCAGGTTCCACATGATTTTTGAAATTTGAATGAATGTCCAAAATGTTGAATTAGAAAAAAAAATTATAAGATTGGATATAATAATTGTTTTTTTTCCAAATAAAATGTAAAAAAAGACCCAATTGAACATAAATTTTCAAAGAAAAAAAAATTTACAGAATTTTCGGGTTAAATCACAGAACATCAGTTATTTCTTCTCAAAAACTCAGATTTCTTTTTCGTCAACCTTGGTCTGGAGTTGTTGCATTTCGAAGATTGTAACTCCATTGCAATCTGATTTAATTCAATTGAATTTTCTGTAGTCTTCATACATCTTGTTTTATATTCATGAAGCTTCGTAAATCTTCTTAAATATTCCTAATCTTATAAAATCCATTCTTAACTTGTTAGGCTAAACTCAATTTTTTTATCTACTAATATTTTCTCATGTCTTCTTAAACCTTCTTAAGGGTGCTAAAATCATTTAAAATTATCTTTCATCTTCTAAAATCTTCAAAAGTTTAATCAATCTTTATAAATTTTTGTTTTTTAAATCTTTTTCAATCTTTTTAAATCTTCTTAAGTCTTCTTATTTCTTCCTCAATCGTATTCAATCTTCTTGAATCTTCTGAAACCTTCTGAATCTTCTTAAACCTTTTCAAGTCTTCTTAAATCTACTTGTATCTGCTTAAATCTACTCAATCTTCTTAAATCTTCTTGAATCTTCTTTAATTTTTTTAAGTGTTCTGAAATCCTTTAATGAACCCCATTTTAATGGTAGTGCTTCTTCATTAAACTTAAATTTTCTAAAATCTTCTTAAGTCTTCTTTATTCTTCCTCAATATTTTTCAATCTTCTTGAATCTCCTGAAACCTTCTAAAATCTTCTCAAGTCTTCTTATATCTAATAAAATCTTATAAGATCTACTCAAATCTTCTAAAATCATCTTAAATCTTTGTTAACCTTTTTAAATGATCTAAAATATTTTTCAATCTACCTAAACCGTATAAAATTCTCTTACATTTTCTAAACATTTCTTCAATCTTCTTAAATATTCTAAAATCTTCTCAAATCTTTTTAATTCTTCTCAAGTCTACAAAAAACTTCTTAAATCTTCTAAAATCTTCTGAAACATTCTCAATTCTTCTTATATCTTCTTGAATTTTTTGAAACTTTCTTCGATTTTCTTAAACTTATGAAATCTTCAAAAAACTTCATAAATCTTCTTGAATCTTCTTAAATATTCTCCAACATTTTTTAATCTTCATAAATCTTCTTGATCTTCTCAAATCTTCTTAAATCTTTTAAAATCTTTTAAAATCTTCTTAAATCTTCTTAAATCTTTTTAAATCTTCTTAAATCTTCTTAAATCTTCTTAAATCTTCTTAAATCTTCTTAAATCTTCTTAAATCTTCTTAAATCTTCTTAAATCTTCTTAAATCTTCTTAAATCTTCTTAAATCTTCTTAAATCTTCTTAAATCTTCTAAAATCTTCTTAAATCTTCTGAAATCTTCTTAAGTCTTCTCAAAACTTCTGAAATCTTCTTAAATCTACTTAAATTTATTGAAATCTTCTTGAATCTTCAAAAATCTTCATAAATCATTTCAAATATTTTAAAATCTTCTGAAATCTTCTTAAATCTTCTTAAATCTTTCAAATTTTCTTGAATCTTCTTAAATCTTGTTATATCTTCCTAAATTTTCTGAAATCTTCTTTAATCTTCCTCAATTTTCTTATACCTTCATATATCTTCTTTCATCTATTAAAATCTTCATAAATCTTCATAAATCTTTTGAAATCTTCTTAAATTTTCGAAAATCTTATAATATCTTCTTTAATATTCTTGCAACTTCACAAATCTTCTTAAATATTCTATGATCTTGTTGAATTGTGATGAAATCTTTATAAATCTTCTTAAAAAAATTTTATATATTCGTAAATCTTTTTGAATTTATTTTAAATCTTCCTGAATCTTCTTCAGTCTTCTTCAATCCTCAACAGCCTTCTTAATTCTTCTTAAATCTTCTTAAATTCTCTGCAATATTCCTAAATATTTCTTAAATATTTCTGAAATCTTTATAATTCTTCTGAAAAATTCTGAAATCTTCTTAATTCTGCTAGAATTTAATAAAATCTTCTTAAAATTCTTAAAACTTCTGAAATATTTTTGAATTTTCAAAAATCTTTATATATCTTCTAAAAAATTCTTAAATGCTAATAAATCTTCTAAAGTCTTCAACAATCTCCTTGAATCCACAACCATCTTTAAATTCTTCTTCAATCTTCTTAAATTTTCCTTAATCTTATTTAATCTACATAAATTTTCTGAATCATCAGAAATCTTCTTAAATCTTCTTGAATTTCCGAATTTTCTTAAATCTGCTTGAATCTTTTTAAATCTTCATAAATCTTCTTTGATCTACTAAAACCTTCAACAATCTTCTTTCATTCTCTTGAGTCTTCTTGAATCATCTGAAGTCTTCTTAAATTTTCTTAGATCTTCTTAAATCTTGTTTATTGTTCTTGAATCCACATATATCTTCTTAAATCTTTTTAATTCTTCCTAAATTTTCTTAAATCCTCTTAAATCTTCTTAAATCTTATTAAATCTTCCTTAATTTTCTAAAATCTCTTCAATCTTCTGAAATCTTCTTAAAGCTTCTTAAATCTTCTTAAATCTTTTTAAATCTTCTTAAACCTTCTTGAATTTTCCTAAATCTTCTTAAATCTTCTTAAATTTTCTTTAGTCTTCTTAAATCTTCTTAAATCTTCTTAAATCTTCTAAAATCTTCTTAAATCTTCCTTAATCTTCTTAAATCTTCTTAAATCTTCTTAAATCTTCCTAATTCTACTTAAATATTCCTAAATCTTCTTAAATCTTCATAAATCTTTTAAAATCTTCTTAATTCTTCTTAAGTCTTCATAAATCTTTTTAAATATTCTTGGATCTTCTAACATCTTCTTTTACTTTCTTAGTTTACTTATTTCTTATCAAAGCTTCTTAAATATACTTACATCTTCCTAAGGACTCTAATATTCTCTTTTATCTGCTTGACTTTAAAAAGTCTTCTTCAATCTCCTTAAATCTTCTCAAATCTTCTTGAATCTTCCTAAATCTTCTTAAATTTTCTAAAATCTTTTCAAATCTTCATAAATAATCTCAATTTTCCATAAAGCTTCTGATTTTTTTTTAAATCTCTTCAATCTTCCAAAATCATACAAAATCTTTTTAATTTTGTTCTTATCTTCTCAATTCTCCTTAAATATTCCTAAATCTTCTTGAAGCGTTTCAATTCTTATGAAGCTTTTTGAATCTTCATAAATAATTTCAAATCTTCTAAAAAAAATTAAATATTCTAGAATCTTTTTAAGTCTTCTTTAATTTTTTTAAATCTTTAAAAATCTTTCTAAACCATCGAGAAACTTCCTAAATCCTCTTTAATCTTAAAAAGATTCTTCTTAAATCTTTTTAAGCCTACTTAAATCTTCATAAATCTTATCAAATCTTCATAAATCTTTTGAAATCTTCTTAATTCTTCTTAAAATTTCTTAAATCTCGTTAAATCTTTCTCAATCTTATTTAATCTTCTAAATTCTCCTGACGTCTTCTGAAATCTTTATGAATCTTCTGAAATCTTCTAGAATCTTTTTGCACCTTCTAGAATCTTCTTGAATCTTCTTGAGTCTTCTGAAACTTTCCTTTATCTTTTAACATCTTCTTGATTGTTCTTGTATTTTCATAAACTTTCAAAATCTTCATATATCTTCTCAAATCTTCTTAAATCATCGTAAACATTTTTTAATCTTTTGAAAACATCTTAATTCTTTTTAAAGCTTCTTTATTCTTCTTGAAACTTCTTAAATCTTCTTTATTCATATTTAATCTTCTTAAATCTTCTTAAATCATCTTAAATCTTCTTAAATATTCTTATGCCTTTTTAAATCTTCCTAAATCTTTTTAGATCTTCTTAAGTTTTCTTAAATCTTCCTAACTCTTCTTAAATCTTCTTAATTCTTTTTGAATCTTATAAAGTCTTTTAAAATCTTCTTAAATTTTCCTACAATATTTAAAAATCTTCTTCAATCCGCATGAATCCTCATAAATCCTTTTAAATCTGATTAAACAATAAAGATATTTTTGAATCTCTCATAATCATTATAATTCTACCTAAATCTTCTCAAATTATTCGAAAGCTTTAAAAGTCTTGATATTTTTCTCTTATTTTTTTAAATCGTTCAAATCTTGTTGAAAATTCTCGATAATCCTATATTTTTCTCTCAATTTTACTTCTTCAAAAATTTCTGAAACTTTCTTAAATATTATTGATTTTTCTGTAATCTTCAAAAATGTTCTTGAAATTTCTAAAATCTTTTGTTTTTTATATTAATATTCGAATATCTTTCAAAATCCTGAAAAACTTGATTAAAGCTTATCTTTCCTAACATTTTGAAACAAAAATTATCATTCTCATGTTAATGTGCAAAGCTTTGTCATATTTGTTAATTTGTAATTTTTGTTTTAGTTTTCTTGAATGAAATTTAAAAAAAAATATGAAACATCACAAATGGGATTTTTGTCATTTTTGTGATTTTTGTCATTATTGTCATTTTTGTCATTTTTGTCATTTTTGTCATTTTTGTTATTTTTGTCATTTTTGTCATTTTTGTTATTTTTGTCATTTTTGTCATTTTTGTCATTTTTGTCATTTTTGTCATTTTTGTCATTTTTGTAATTTTTGTAATTTTTGTAATTTTTGTAATTTTTGTATTTTTTGTAATTTTTGTAATTTTTGTCATTTTTGTCATTTTTGTCATTTTTGTCATTTTTGTCATTTTTGTCATTTTTGTCATTTTTGTCATTTTTGTAATTTTTGTAATTTTTGTAATTTTTGTCATTTTTGTCATTTTTGTTTTTTTTGTCATTTTTGTCATTTTTGTCATTTTTGTCATTTTTGTCATTTTTGTCATTTTTGTCATTTTTGTCATTTTTGTCATTTTTGTCATTTTTGTCATTTTTGTCATTTTTGTCATTTTTGTCATTTTTGTCATTTTTGTCATTTTTGTCATTTTTGTCATTTTTGTCATTTTTGTCATTTTTGTCATTTGTGTCATTTTTTCACTTCCTTTTTGCAATGATGAATGAGATTTTTTATAGCAGAGTATTCCAGTAAGAGGTGCAAATTTGAACTACCTATAATTTTAGCTTTTCAAACACTAGACACACATTTAAAATGTGATGTTCTACCTTCCGACTCCTAAAGCGTCATGTCAAAACCTGCTTGGCATAATGCAATTTGTGCTTAAAGTTTATTATTTGACCAAATCTAATTAAGTTAATTTCTGTTGTCATTTCAGGTAAGCGGCAACCTTCATTCGTATCATTTCGAGCCCAAACGATAACCGTGGTCCGGTACCTCGACATACAAACCTTCAACGAACAGGCAGCAACACGGTAGGACCAAACATAAACTCGGTTTTCTGACTCAGATGGGCTCAAACATTACAACAGGCCCACCGAAAATCAGGTTAGGTACTTCATTATGCAAAGCAGAGGCTCCGGTAATTTCGGAGGAAAGACAGCGATAAAAAATACCCTTTTGTGAAAAAGAAGAAAAAAAAAATAACCGGCAGCACCCATTACGGAGCCCATATGTCATCTCGGTTGGCAGATGAAATACCCATACCGGGTGGCTTCACAAAAATAATCATCCTTTGGGCCGTGATTGTGATGCTGCGGCTGAGGTTGGTCCTTTGAAGGGTGAGAATGGGCTGGTGGAAGATCCCAGTTAAAAAAGACGCAGTGAATGAAATAAATCCCTCACATTTTCCAAACGTGAGTTGATGAAAAAACTGTAGAGCAGCCGCCTGTTCATGAATTTTTAATCGTTCTGCTGAACCGTTGTGGTTGCAGTCAAGTGCTTGTTTGAACAATTTTGACAATGACACTCGAATGTTAAAATTTCGGTAAAAATTTGAGTCTTTGGAGGCTGTAACATTTCTAAACCAAAGAACAATGGCAATTATTGTAGAATAAAACATAAGTTGACGACGAAGCTCAAAATAGGATTTGGGCAAAGATCACAATCAAAAAAATCTATCAATATCAAAATAGAATCAGGAACATGATGCGGAATAGGTTTCCTTTTGAGTCGGAAGAGCCTAACACTTCAAATTTCCTAAATTTCAGAGTTTGAAAGAGCCGCATTAAAGATTGTTGTTTTTGTTTTAAATTTAAAAAAAAATGAATGATCAGTGAAAATTGGTTTTAAAAAAGTAACTGTAAAATCATTAGAGTTTTTTTCTCTTGGATATTTCTTTTAAATCTGTTTCCGATTACCATTGAATACATGAATTATCTTCTGGATCTTCAACTCTTCTAACATCTTTTTTCTGACATTCCCCAGATTTAGCTAACCCTTCCAAAATCCAGGAGTAAAAGGTTAAATTTAACTAAAATTTATGAAGCCGAAAATATTAATCATGACATCAAGCGATCCTGTCTTCAAAATTTTATGCATCTGGAAAAATCAAAAATCTCATTTCATGTCACATGTGATTCTTCATTCTGTTGTGCGTCCGATTGAATGAAGAATTAAATTCAATACATTATAATGTGATTTTGTAGCCTTCATTGAAAATTTGTGGCAACTGTACATTTTATTTAGCAAAATCAGTTCAAGGACCTACTAAAAATGAATCAACGGTGATTTACTCTAAATCAAAAATGAAAATAAAATGTGTCCGTTACTGAAACTTCGTTCAAAATTTGTGTGCTTTTGGAAATTATTGGCTGCAGTCATCTCACTCGAAATTCTAAGTGTGTTCAAAGACTCAAAAGTTTTCTTTTTGTAAATACATACATTTTAATCATATTAAAAAACTTCGGGGTTATTGAAACTAAGCCTGAGATAAAGTTATCAAATTGATTTTGAAAATCGAAATTTTCATTCATTCTGAATGCTGATTTGAGTTTGAAAAGCTGTCAAACTTTAATTTATTATTCTAAATTCTTAGTTTTGCAATTTTGTATTTGAATTTCATGTATCTTTTCACTTGAGTAATTTTTTCAGATTTTTTTTCTGTTTGTATCTAGACCGGGCGAATCCAGACATTGGTTAAACTTAAAACCGTGTCATATCCGGGCAATTCCAGTCAAAATATAAATATTTCCTATGAAAAGGCAAGAGAAAAGCTGAAAAATATACACACGAGAAATAATTATTACCAAAGCACATCAGCGGCGTTCAAATCTTATCTCACAATTCGAAAAATGAATGCGATTGCATTTCGCTAAAACAAGCTGAAAATTAGGAAGTTCGTTAAAATAGGGAACAAAACCGAGAATAATACTAGCTAACCCGGAGTGCTACACTTTCCAAAAAAAAAAATGGAAATATGTGGTACCAAGTTATTTAACTTTAAATTTATTTGCACAAAATTCTTCATTTAATTTCAAGACCATTAAAATGTTTTTTTTTCTCAAAATAAAATTTCATCTTAATATTTTTTAATACGTGTTTTAATCCCGGTTATGACTCTGGATTTATTTGCTTCATAAGTTTTTTCCATAAATGGAATCATCGCTGTCCCTTTTAAATGTGGAGTGGGTCTCAAACTATCCTAGAGAAAAATTTGTAACAAAATAACGTCACGGGACACTTATTTTATGTATTCGTTCTCGAATTATTATACCAATTGTGAGAGTGACCCCCTTCCCATTCCTTTATCCCTAATCCCCTCATAACATTAGAAAACACTTCCTGTATACAAATACAATCCCATGTAATATATGACTTAGGTTCTCGAGTTATCCAAAAAATGGGTAACCCTCTCCCCACTTTTTATCTCCCCTCTGGCAAGAGAATGGGGTCTAAAACCATCGTAGAAACATTGCCCGTACACTAATTGACTCTCATGCTAATTTGGTTCCATGTTCTCGAGAAGTTATCGAAATAATTAAAAAGAAAATTGTATTTGTGACCCTCTATCCACTTTTTATCGTTCCACTAAATGGAGGGAGGAATACTTAACCCCAGGAAAAACATATCTTGTGCTCGAAGATCCTCTCATGCCAAATTTGGTTTCGTCTGCATCATTAGTTGTCGAGTTATGCTATAAAATTTGTATCAGAGTCCCTCTTCCTACCTATCCCCTACCTGAAAGAAGAGGATACAGATCAAACATTCCGTGTCTTCAAATACACTCCCATGCCAAATTCTGTTCCATTTACTCGATTTTATGATTGTTGCCGTGTCATATTTGGTCCCATTTGTAAGACTAGTTCTTGGTTTATGCAAGACAATCGAATGTGAGCTCCTGTCTCCTCTCACTGTATCCCCAATTGAAGGAAAAAAGTCTCAAATAAGCAAGTAGCCATTTTACATACCCAAATGCTTTACCTACCAAAGTTGTTTCCATTTGTTTGATTAGTTCTCGAATTATGCGAAAAATTGTAAAGGAGCCCCCTTCTCTCCTTCCTATCCGCAACTGAAAGGAGTAAGTATTTAGTACCAAATATTCACAGAAACATTCCTTGTGCTCAAATACCCTTCCAAGTCAAATTTCGTTCCATTTGCTGGATAAATTCTCGAGTGATTTAAAAAATTGTATGTCGGAAATGTCGGAAAATCTCCCTTGAGATTTTCCGACATGAAAAACGGAGGGTTCTCAAAATATCAGAGAAATGTTTCTCACACACGTCAAATTTGGTTCCATTTAATTGATTATTTTTCCAGTAATTCTGAAAATTGTAAAGAAGCCCCCTCCCCACTTTCTATCTCCCCACTGGAAGGAGGGGTATCAAATATTCATAGAACTATTTGTTGTACCCAAATACCATTCCAATAGTTCGAATAGTTCTAATGATATGCAATAGCAAAGGGGTTCAAGGCCCCCTCCTCCTTCCTTTATCTCCACTGGATGGAGAGAGGAGTCTGAAATAACCATAGAACCATTACTCGTATTCCACTACCCTCCCAAGCCAAATTTGGTTCCATAAGATTGATTAGATTTCGATTTATATGAAAAATTGTAAGGTAGCCCCCGTTCCCCCTTTCTATCAACCCACTGAGAGGAGGGAGGGGTTCCTAATATTCCTAAAAAAAATTCCTCGTTCCCAAATACCACCTCATGCCAAATTTGATACCATTTACTTGATTGGTTCTCGATTTATGCAAAAACTTATTTTTTGTTTGGGAGGCCCTTCCTCCCATTCATGAGAGAGGGCGGGGTCTCAAATTGTACCGTTGTACCAATAGATGTTTACCATCCTCCGCTTGAGTTTGAGATTTCATTCCCAAGACCGGTTGCTTTTGTGGAAGCTTTCGACACATCTGCTCGCGACTTCCATCGTGCTGATTTTGATGTGATGAATCAAGTTTTAGCTGAAATTGACTGGACGATTCTCCAAAGATGCACCAGTGTAGATGTAATTGTAAACACATTCAGCGCAATTATGGATGACGTTTTTGATAAATCTGTGCCTATGGCTCGTACTCCTCTTCGACCTCCTTGGACTAATGCTCGTCTGAAACGGCTAAAACAGCTTCGTTCAAAATTGCTGCGAAAATTTACTAACTCCAGGTGTCCTTTAATTAAACTGCAACTCAACAACGCTACCAGGCAATACCGGGTCTACAATCGACTATGCTACCGTCGCTATGTGGATCGTACTCAAAGTGAGCTTCGCCGCAATCCAAAGAAGTTTTGGAAATTCGTT
This sequence comes from Uranotaenia lowii, assembly GCF_029784155.1. Taxonomy (NCBI): domain Eukaryota; kingdom Metazoa; phylum Arthropoda; class Insecta; order Diptera; family Culicidae; genus Uranotaenia; species Uranotaenia lowii. Next base: position 319,949,456 of record NC_073693.1, read on the forward strand.
AATACCAAACGGAAGGAATCTGGTCTGCCTGCGCAGCTGCATTTAGATGATAGAACTGCCGTATCACCTGCTGAAAAATGTAATCTGTTTGCGGAGCACTTCTCCAGTGTATTCTCAAAACAATTGCCAACCGCAGATCAAATTAACGCAGCAATCAGACGATTGCCCATGGATGTGCTAAACCTTGACGTGTTTGTTATAAGCGAGGAAATGGTTTCAGAGTCTACTAGGAATCTTAAGTACTCTACTTCAGCTGGACAGGATGGAATACCTGCTTGCGTGTTAAAAAAAGTGCCTCCCTCGACTGTTGAAGCCTCTAACCTATATTTTCAATCAGTCCATTGGATTGCAGCAATTTCCTGCCATGTGGAAAAAATCTTTTATGAGCCCAATCTTCAAAAAAGGTGATAAGCAAGAGGTGCGCAATTACCGAGGTGTCACATCGCTAGCTGCCTGCTCGAAGGTCTTAGAGAGAATTGTCAACGATGTCATGTTTTCAGCTTGTCGTAATTGGATCTCAGACAATCAGCACGGATTTTTTCCAAAACGCTCGGTAACATCAAACTTGGCAGTGTTCACATCATTTTGTATATCCAACATGGATGGTGGCAAGCAAGTTGACGCTATCTACACGGATATTACTGCTGCATTCGATTCAGTTAATCACGTAATTCTGCTTCAAAAGTTGCAACGTTTGGGATTCTCCGAAAGACTATGTGCATGGATCAGAAGCTACCTTACTAATCGTCGTCTAGCCGTTAAAATTGGATCATCAGAATCTGTAGATTTCATCCCAACTTCAGGGGTACCACAAGGTAGTAACTTGGGCCCGCTATTGTTCACACTATTCAGCAACGACATAAATTTGCTGCTTGTTGGATGCGGAGTACTCCTGTACGCAGACGATTTGAAAATTTTTCTGGTCATAAACAGTTTATCCGATTGTCATATATTACAGCAATTTATCGATACCGTAGTAAATTGGTGCGCTGGAAACCTACTAGTTTTGAGCATTTCTAAGTGCTGTATCATAACATTCGGACGGAAGAAAAATCCTTTCATGTACGACTATAACATACAAGGCGAAGTTTTAGAACGTGTAAATCAAATAAAGGACCTGGGCATTGTGTTGGATAGTCACCTGACTTTTAAGCGTCATTACTGTGTCACACTTGAAAAGGCCAACCGAATGCTGGGATTTGTCATACGTTTGAGTAAAGAATTTACAGATCCTATCTGCTTACGAGCTCTGTATTGCTGTCTGGTGCGTTCAATTTTAGAATCTGCAAACCTGGTGTGGTGGCCTTATGAAGCTGTATGGGTAGCGCGCTTTGAAGCGATTCAACGTAAATTCGTCCGTTATGCTCTTCGTGAGCTGCCTTGGGAGAACCCTCTAAACCTCCCGCCGTATGCACAACGTTGTGCTCTGCTTGGGCTTCAGACGCTATCAAATCGTCATACCATCGGTCAATCACTGTTCGTGGCAAAGATTCTTCGCAATGAAATCGACTGTTCCTGGATATTATCTCGTTGCAATATATATGCACCAGAAAGAGCTCTCCGACATCGTAACTGGCTTTCACTGGAAACAAGAAGTACGCGCTATGGACACAACGACCCCTTACGTTCCGCAAAAATAAGCTTCTTACGCTACTACGCTCTGTTTGATTTTAATGTCTCAACTGCAACCTTTAAACGTCTGATTGAATGTAACCTTCGTGATCAAATGAGAAACAATCAATAGTGACTAAATGTACGATTTCTGTAAACTTAGTATTAAGATAATCATTAAGACAACTATGTCAGATGATTTAATTTTTATAAACAATAAACAATAAACAATAAACAATAATAGGAACCTTCCTCTGCCTCGAATAACTCCACTTGCCAAGTTTGACGCAAATCGGTTCAGTAGTTTCCGAGTCTATAGGGAACAGACAGACAGACAGAAATTCTTTTTCATAAGTAAAGCATAAGTAAAGCCATGGGGTCCGGGTATAATGTACGCAGAATCAAAATTCAAAATTTTAATTCCCGGATTAAAATCCAGGATTAAAATATTAAATTTGCAATTAAAAGTTATTTTTTTTCTTCCTCATTCATGAATCTGTGATTAAAGTTTATAAGTAATAAATTTCAATCTAAATTTCAAATCTCTATCAATTATTTTGAATCTGACTTATGAATAAAAAAAAATTCGAATGAAGATTCCAAGTTCAGTTTTTTTATGTCTGCATCAGAAATAAATTAAAAACTTCAAATCTGAAAAAATATAAAACATCTTCTTATGGTTTTTTTTTATATTCTAAAATTATTATTTAAATACTGAAAATGCATATGAGCCTAAAAAAATAATGAATCTTATGTTGCTTATGGCATATGCAAAACAACATTTAATTTCTAATTTTTTTTTGATGATTCGAATGTCAAATTAAGAACTTTGCACTTTATGCAAAATCCGAAGTTCGATAACAATAATAATTTTTTCTTTTGATAATATAATACCAGAACAATAAGTTCAAATTTTTTGAATTCAGTTCTTATTCAAGTTTATAACTCTTGATTAACCTTACTGAATCATCAAAATTAGCTTTGCTTGTCCTGGGCCCTTATGTGGCGTGTGGGGAGGGGTGGTTTAACCACCAAACCAATTGGAAGGAAGAGGGGGTCTTCCAAGCAAAAGAGAATTTTTTGCATTACTTACGAACGTTTTAGGCAAACGATTTAAAAGTTGACATGGAAGGGCATTTAACTACGAGTAATACTTCTATGAATATTTTGTACCCCTCCCTTTTTCAGTGGGTTGATAGGGAGGAGGAAAGGGCCTCTTTTACAATTTTTTACATCATTCTAGAACTAGTCAAGATAATGGAACCAGATTTGGCATGCGAGGGTATTAGGATACGAGAAACGTTTTTCTTACAGTGGTAAAAAAGATAATGAGACTCCTCTTGACTGTCATTGGGAGGATAGGTAGAGGAGAGGGGGCCACCCAATTTTTCGCAATTACTCGATTACTAATCAAGCAAGGAAAATGAAATTTGGATTGCGAGGGTAGGGGAGGAGCGGGCTATATGCGCCTATTAAGCAGAACACTGATTTGATCAAATATCACATCGAATATGTGTAAAAAAACTATATACACGTGTGCAAGCATCTGATTTCTATTCATTTGAGTAATTTTTATGTTAAAATTTTCTTCTGTTTCCAAGAAAATGATTTTATTATAAGTGTTGTCTAAAATGCCGAACCTCAAACCGTGCGGGCTAAATGCGCCTATTTATGTTTTGAACAAAATTTCTGTTTTTTGGGCAATATTTCCGTATAATTTCATTGGAAATGCTAGAAAGTAATAATTTCCGTACGACAAAGCTGAAGTTTTATGAAAATCTGTGTATATTATAATTTTATGAAATAAAACAAAAGTTAGGGTTGCCATACTATGGAGGCAGTTCATCGATGAGAAAAACTTTATCAAATCTGTTTTTAGATCTTCAATTCTCTCTTAAGATGTTATTTTGAGCTTAGATTTGAAGGTTTAATGATAAAAAACATGTATTTATTCTATTTAACTTGTTATTTTAGGATGGCGGCATTTTACAAACATGATGGGGGCATACAAAAACACTCTATTATTCCACTAAATAATTATTATTTAATTATTAAAAATTAAAAAATATTACATCAAAATGTATCAAAACCTTGTATGATTTTTTAAATTTTTTTGAGTTTGTAAATTCATAAAATTCTTTCTTGCCTTATGTTCTAAGCGTATCACCCTCAAAATGCATTGGTCAGATAAGCTGTCCAGTCAGCCATTTCATCAAACAGCCATAGGGTCATTTAACCCGATAGGCCCATTTAGGAAACCTTTCCCCTAATTGGGTAAACGAAATGTTCCCAAGCTGGTTTGAAGGCCTTCACCCTTTACATTGGAGAAACAGAAAGGGGAAGGGGGCTCCCATACATTTTTTTGAATAACTGGAGAAACAATCTAGCAAATGGAACTAAATTTGGCATGGGAGGATATTTGGAAAAAGATTTTATGATTGTTTGAGACTCTTTCCTGATTCCAGTGAACAAAATGGAAGAGAAGCGGGGGTCACCACAATTTTTTTTTTAGATATCAATGATTAATCAGTCGAAAGTAACCGAGCTTAGGATGGGATATTATTTTGATACGAGTAATATTTCTTTAATTATTTGGGACCCTTCCCTTCTGCCATTGAGTGAGATAGGAAACAAGAGTCCCATAAATTTTTGTTGCATATCTATAGAATTGGTCTTATCAAAGAAACCAACTTTCGCAGGAAAGGATATTTGGGATAGAGGAAAGATTCTATACATATCCGGGAACTCTCCAGTGGGGGGCATCAATAGGGAAGAGAGGTGCTCTCATTTATTTTTGGCAGAAATCGATAATATTTTAAGCAAATGGGGTCAAATTTGTCATAGAAAAGAATATGGAAATGAATATTTTAGACTTTTCCATTCTTTTCAGTGGGGAGCTAGAAATGGGAAAAAGGTGGACCCAATTTAGACACAGCAGAGGAATTCAATACAAGTGAAACATGTATTTGGGTAGAATTAAGGAACTTATGAATAAATAAGTACAGAGTGTTATTTTAAGATACAAATTAATGATTGGAAAACAAATTTTAGGTCAGGTTTTGAGAACAGAAAAGAATATTTCATGCGTGAGCTTTCATAACGTCGTATGAAACATCTCAAGAATTCACAGAAAACTGCCGCAAAAGTTATCAAAACAAATTTAAAATTTGTATTTTACATAAAGAATAGGTTGTCCAGGCTACAAATATTCAAATTAGTTTGTATATTCTTATAATCCTTGTAGGAATTACATTCAAAGCGTAGTAGCTTAAAAATGCATTTATAAGATACGTCGTTCTGTTAGTCAATTCGTCAAACGTCAAATAATATATAGAATATCAACTACTGACCCGTTATAATTTTAACAAGTAAAGCAGATGAAACTTAATTTTAAAAATTACCAATTGAAACAATTTTTTAACAGTGTGCCAACGAATGAATAGCATAAATGACAAGCATTCACATAAGTAGTATGAACCCAGACAAATTTCCCTTTTCGCTATAAAAGATCCAAAAATTAAATAATAAAAATCTATCATAACAATCCAAAAAAAACTAAAAGAAACCCGTTGAAAAATTCGGAAGCTTCCAAAAACAATGAGCATGCATAAATTCACCTGCTCTGCAAGTTCATTTCTTCCGCCCAGCCAGCTGCCCACAATTTGGGGCACTGAGTTGTTTCCATTTCGGTAAATTTCGGTTTCCTTCTCCGAAACTCATTCACATTTTCAGACTTGACCTTGAATGGAATGGTACAGATACGAATAATCGTCAGTATGGCGCGGCGGCGGAGACCAAATTGAACCTGATGGTTGGCATCCATTTCGCAAAGTAGTACTTATTTCGAGCCCAGGTGATTGAGCATCACATACCACTATGGCACGTGTTGGAGGAACCGAAATAATTGACAATGATTGGTTGGTTTTGGAAGTGCACATAAGCGGATTATTCAACCGGGCAATTGGAAACTACAATATACAACATAGGTACATACCTCACATTCAGAGCTAGTTCGGTTCAGTTGACGTCAAGCTGCTGAATGGCAGCTTAGCGTCGATCTCAATTATGCCCATAAAATTTGAAATTCGATTATTTCGATACCCATGCTGAATGATGTCTGGATGGATGCGCGAGTTCTGTTTGGGTTATTTCAGTCAATTGGGAAGTGGGTTTAAACATTAGAAACCGTTTAAACTGTCAAGATCACCGTTGGAAGAAATAAATATGTCAACTCGTGACAAATGCATGGTGTAAAGGGAAATTCTTAATTCTGAATTCCCAGAAAGTCAGTATTTTTAATTTGAAAGATTGATTGTAGAAGTTTACAGTATAACTCAAGCCACCGAATTTCATAATATGAACTGTTCGATTTTTTCTTGTGAGAAAAGTTCGTCAAATGATGAATCCGCTTAATGAACCAAGTCATTATTGCTCGCTCATGCTAAGTATAGGAACTTATCGATCATTTCGATCTCGTGAGTTTGTTTTAATCGCTAAATCTCTTGTAGGGGGTCTTGAGCAAACGCCTATATTATGGGTTATGATTTCTAGTGAGGAACAATGAAAAGATGGCAAAAAATAAGCGAGAAATGCTCACAGCTTATTGTGACATAATCCAACTCCGAAGCATCATTCAGCTCTCAGTCCATGGGACTGGGCGCGATCATTTATTATTTGATGAGCTACTGTGGGAATTCGCTGACTGGCTGGAGATTCCGTTCGATCTACTCTTGGAGTAGATCGGGTTGAAGATGGTTGGGTCTGTGAAAATGGGAAATGACTGGGTCACGAGAAGCCGCTAGATCTGGGCCCCGGTGAAAGGTGTAACCGGTATCTATATATTTTTTGTACCATTTTCCTGGCCAAGTTTGTTTTTCAATGTTAAATATGCTGCCATAAAACTGTTGAATAATTCGTTGCGTATTATTAGCAGTTAGGTTGTCTGGTGTTTGTCCTATTCTAGATGCAATGGAAATTCTTGGATGTGGCGGTTTTTCCGTTATTTTAATTTCGATTCATTCATAATTGCTTCAATAATTGTTTTAAATGTTGATTGAATTCAGTAGAACACATGGCAAAGTGGTGCAACAGTCAAGAATAGATATGACCGTTGTTTTGAGTTCAATGCTCACTCTTTGTTGATTTTTTTTTTATTTTCTTGTTTCTTGGATAGATTATCTAATAGGAAGGAATTCTGTGAAACACATTTTTTTTTGTTTAGGTAGAATTTTTGTACATATGAAGTGATAATGTACGCTTTGTTCTAGAGCTCAGTTCATTTTGCCAGGAGCTTCAAAGGTAATTATGTTACCTTGAACAACGCACGTTTTAGCATATTTTTGGCCTAGAGTTGCGGAGGCATGTACTGTTTGGGTTATTTCAGTCAAATAATTGGAAATTTATTTTTAAATCTAGAAACCGTTTGAATGTCAAAACTACTGTAAAGAATTCAATGTAATATCTATTTGAATAAATAAAATCTTGTACTCTTACAAATGAATTCAGTCGGAAAACAAAGAAAAACTAGAAATTCTGGAAGATTAGATACAGAGCACTAGAGTTACTGCTGGAGCTAGAAGCGTGATTTCAAATAATTCAATGCATTTTTTTAACCCAGCTAAGAGCCACTAGGTGTCGTTACAAATACAAATTCGAAGATTTGTTCAATGATATTTTTTTTCCAAAAAAGTATATCTCGGTAGCATTGGTTAAAAAATTGGTGGTGTTATGTGGAACCTTAAATAAGAATAACAAAAGGGAAGAATCAGTGCTGCAAATATTCTGAAAGCACGAATGATATTGACTGTGATTTTCTATTAGTGTAGAATGCTTAAACTGAAATTAATGAAATTGAAAAGTCAACAAATATAAAAGTTTCTGATCGGCTTGGTCATCCTCGTGCTTATGGCGCGCTTTGTCAATATGTACACTCAGAAAAATGCTATTAGATAAACCATAAGATTCTCTTGTGAACAAGCGCCATAAAAAAAATCATTGAAATTCATAAGATTGTCTTATGAGGAGAATGCATTCTTCAGATGAACACCTACTTCAATAAGAGATTGTTGCTTCTTATAAGAGGGTCTTATGAAAACAGAATATGTCATGTTTGATGAGCATAATTGAAGATAACTGGTGTTAAAAACATTTAATTTGTATTTTTGCTAATTTGTTACATACATCATAGTCACCATCAACAGCACATAAAAACACGGTTTCAACAAAGTTTTTCTGTCACATCAGGTTTCTTAATTTAATTTTGGCCGATTAACATGCTGAAAAGTAAACAAAATAAAATGTGTTTAAGTTAACAAAAAAAAAACTTACCATTTACAACAACAGAATCACTTTCAGGAAAATTAATGGCTTCACAATTTGATGATGCCTGTTATGATGAAAAATAATGAATGATGGGCGGAATGTGTTCATTATTTTTTCACAAAGCCGCTTAATCTATTTTTCGTAAGAACTTACTTTGAAAATTCAAAGAATTTCATAAGACTCTAATGAAAATAAATTTTACACTCTTAAAAGCGGTTCATAAGACGCATTTCATGAAAATTAGTAGCAAGTAGTAGTGGAGCAAATATAAATTTCCTTTAAAGTTTAAAGTGATTTTCTTACTTTAAATTGGAAGTTTATTTTTTGTAAACGATGACATTGTTGATAAACTTAAACACATGATAAACTTAAACAACATATTGTCCAGAAAAAGTTAAAATGCAAAGGACCCGATGTTGCAGAATAATTTTGTTAGAACCGGGTTTTTGTGTGCTGCTGATAGTGACCATAATGTGACAAATTAACTAGAAACTAAATAAAATGTTTTTCACATTAATTGTCTTGAGTGACATTTTCTGTTTCCATAAGACCCTCTTATGAAAATCAACAACCTCCCATTGAAGTAGGTGTTCATCTGAAGAATTTATTCGCGTCATAAGACAATCTTATGAATTTCGATGATTTTTCTTTTGGCGCCAGTTCATAAGAGAATCTTTCGATTAGGCGTTTCTGTCACTCCCTGCATTCGATCAGTGAATGCAGCTTTAGCATTCAATCAGTGTCAGCTAGAGTTGCTGATAATTTCAGTAGGCATTTGTTTTCCCATTTTAGAAAATTATGAATTGGGATTCAAACAGAAAACACGATTTGAAAACCGCTAAGACAATACGATTAGAGGGGGCGGGAAGAGAGATGAATATAAATTTCTTAATGACGATATGACGAATATCTGACAAATATGACAAAAATTTGACATTTGTGGTCAAAAAATGACAAAACTATGATAAAATGTAATAAATATGGTGAGCACATCACAAAAATAAGACAATATTTAGTATGACCAAAATCTGACAGATTGACAAAAATTTGACAATAAAATGACAGCAATCTAACAAAAATGACAAAATTATTACCTAAATATGACAAAAAAATTCAATATAAAATGACAAAACATTTAAAAAATCCAAAATCTGACAGATGACACAAAAATTTAAAAAATGTGTTAAAAATATGACAAAAATATGAAAAATATTACAAAAAAAGGAAAAATTTTTACAAAACAATATCAAAACATTACAAAAAAATTACAAAATAATAACAAAAATCTGACAAATACGACAAAAAAATGTAAAAATTAAGACAGAAGTATGACATTGATTATTCAATAAAATGACAAAAACTCGATAAACCTTAGTAGAAAATATGACAAATGTGTTTAAAAAAAAAGATAAAATTATGACATAAACCTGATAAATATGACACAATTATAATAAAAAATTAACAAATGTGGTAAAAAATGACAACAATCTGAAAGATATGAAATTTGTCATATTTTTATCACTTTGTCATTATTTAACATAGTTTGACGACATTTTTTTTACCTTTAATATAAATTTATTTTTGTCATATTTTAATCATAATTTTGACATATTTGTTGTATTTGTGTCATAAATTTGTTATATTTTGATCACAATTTTATGTCATGATATTGATATTTTGTTGTTAAATATTCGTCATATTTTTACGACGCTTGTTATATTTTTGATTTTTTTCGCCAATATTTTGTCATATTTTTGTTATACTTTTCACATTTTTGTCAATTGTTCACCACAGTTATCAAATTTTTGCAAAATTTTGTCATTTTGTCAAAATTTTGTCATATTTTTACCACATTTGTCATATTTTTGATTGAATTGTGTTGATATTTTTTCATTGTATTGTAAAATTTAAGTCATATTTGTCAGATTTTTTATATATTTTTTTTGTCATAACTTTACTACATTTGTCATGTTTTAGTCATTCTATTGCCAAATTTTTGTAATAATTATGTCAAAATTTTGTTATATTTTTGTCGAAATTTTGTCATATCTTTGTTTCTCACATTCGTCCCACACGCTTCCTTGCCAGCGTTCTACTCGCCAATCTGAACACTTATTTATCAACCCTACACACTATATTGAAAAGCCGTTTTTTTTAATTTCATAAAATAGAAATCTTAGCAGTAACTATTCAATTTACGCAAGTCTAGTGCATCGAACAAGCTTCGTCACCATTCAACTAAATGATAATCGAATTGAGCTTTTTTCACGTTCAGCAATGTTTGCTTGATACTGAAAATTAAGATAGGATAATCTCATGAAACTGCAAAGAACCTGAATGTATACTGACCTCCGATGTTGTCAATTCGTGAATGAGTGTGAAGAGTGCTTATTATTTGCAGCAGTTGATAGAATACGAAATTGTAAAACTTTGTTTTCGAGTTGGTTTAAATCTTATTAAGTTATTTTATGAACTCTAGAACCAAAACACTCAGAACGTTCACAGGACATTGATATTTTTCGGTGGTGTGCAATTCCCTTAAATTCTCTTTGGTCTGATGAAAAGCCCATGGATTTGCTCACACAAAAAAAAGAGCCCATATTCAATATTTGGAGCTTTTAGAATATTTCCGGAAGTACTGATGTCCCGTACAGGAAACAGGAATGATCCACTTTTCAAGTGTTAGTATGTCGCAATTATCGAACGACGCTGGGTTGTAAAATTTTCAATAAAGCCTGAAAAAATCTATTATCAATTTTAAAACCCAAGACCCAAAAACAAACAAATTTGACGGAATCCTGTTGTAATAATTTTTAATAATTGAGAAAGATTTTTCACTATTTAATAAAAGTCGGTCAGCTAGACTTCAGGTTATTCATCAAATCTCGTACATTTTCAAAAAACATTGTTTCAAAATATGTCTTTTGTTTACCAATGATTTTGCTACTGTCAACAGTTTGCGAAACGAAAGTTCTAAATGATTAATGTTGCAAAATAGTACATTCAAATTTTTTTTTTTTTCGTAGCGTTCCTTCATTGAAAACGTTTGGTTTTATGAATTCTTTGTGGTTTAAACTTTTAAAATTAAAACTCTCAAATAAAGACAAAAAAAGGTTTTAAACTTGGTTTTCAAACGAAAACACCCTTTTTTTTTAAATAAATTCAATGTATTCACGATTCTTAAAAAAAAAAGTCTGAGTCATATGTCAAGGTAGAACTATCATTTTCCTTCCTGTCAGATCCATCTCACCTATTTACATCGATCAAATTCTAAAGTAATTAAGCAATTTTTATTCGCTTCGGGAACTGCCAGGATTTTTTATCGTTTCCCGGGATTCAGGAATTCCCGAATTTGTTATATTTCCGGTATTTCCCGGTCGGGAAATCCCGGGTAGGACACTCTACAAAAAGGTTGCCTGATTTTTTTCAGCACGTATCTGAGTCGAGCAAATCCGGGAAATTCAAACAAAATCCTGGCAAAATCTGGGCATTTGATTTCAAAATTAACGACCAAAAATACGGGCAATATCCGGGCAAATTTTTAGTCAAAACCCAGAAATTACTCAACAAAAATCAAGAAAAAAATTTAAAAAAAAAACATCTAAAATCATCGACCGATTCTAAATCGTATTTAAGGCTTCCAAAAAACCTACCATGATTATTTTTATAAAGCTTGCTTGAAAAATTTCGTTATCGAGGCATAAATAAAAAAAATAACAACAAATTGATACAGTTTCAAACCATCGGGCATATGCAAGTTTTGGGCCATCGAGAAGCGGGAGAACATAATTGAAATAGATATTTAAAATTATTGGTCTTAAATGGCTTCCTTGTGGCACCCCGGAAGAGCCAAGAAACTTATTCCGGATCGATACTTTTAGTAAAAAGCGCACGGTAATATACCTACTAGTTAAATGGTTTTTATTCTAAGAGCTCAGATTCAAACGACATCATTCTTCTAATACAAAAGCTCAACCTCTTTATCTCTACTTCTCAATCTCAAGCATCTATCACTGTGTTGCCAGTGTTCCAACAAAACTGTCACGAGGAGGATTTCCCAGTACAACTTTTTTTGGGGCTTGTGATATAGCTCAGTTGGCAAGTCTGTTGCCTCCTGAGCCGATGTCCGCGAGTTCGAGCCCGAGAGTAAACCCAGTTGTACCGGATAAGTTTTTCAATAACGATCCACAAACTGCAACGTTGATAAAGTCGCGAATGCCATAAAGATGGTAAAACGACTATAATCGAAACAAAAAAAAAAAAGTACAACTTTCGTCTTGTTAATTAACTCCGAAACCACTCCAGCAAAGATCCACAGAAGCTTAAAAGACTTGCTTTGCGTGTACAATGTCGTGGTTCACTTTATCAAATGCAGCAGACAAATATGTTTAAATAGCATCGATTTGGGTTTTCATGGTATAACTTTTATGTATTTATGTACAAAAGATGTGAATTTGTGAAGATGTGATCTCAGAACTGGGATCCCACGGTGTTGAGTAAACTCTTTCGGATCTCAATAAGAACACCATTCTTGTAGCAGTTTTATACAGCTCAAACTGGAATGTATGTTAAGGATTAATAACAGATATTTTCAATCATTTCGATTTAAACTTACAATTATTTAGTGTTACTGCGACTCCAATTATGGACACTTGGTCACCCTATCCACTGCCTTTCTTTCCTATTCTAAATTGGCTTTTTTGAAGGGAGCAGTTTATAAACCTGTTCAAGCTATTGAAGTTGTTAGCAATGTTATTTTATAATTTGTTTTAATGCTACTTACATTTGCTTTGTAAATAATTAACGCACGTTATTGCTGATCGTTTTTGAGATCTCCTTACCCAAACTAACTCGATTCGGAAACCCTAAAGAGGAACGAATACTTTGATGTATTCAACCGCAATCACAAAACGGAACTTTTATAACATACTTTCGGGTTACGTTTGTCGATGCTGAGCTCTTTTAATTTACAGCACTTGGTGTGAGGGCTCAACGAACTTTAGATTTGCCTGCGGCAGATGCGCATAGAGGATGTTACCTATCAAAAAATTTGTTACAGGTCGATTGGGTTGGTTGGGATTTTACCTAACATACTTGATTGCAGATTGTAGATTGCAAGTTAGAATCTTTTCAATGAGGTCCTATATCCTACTATTATTATCTATTAATAAACTATCTCCGACACTTAGAAGTTTTTTAACTTACTACGAATAATCCACGCTTTAATTCCCAACTTCCATTTCTTCTTCTCCCTTATTTTCTTATTCTTCCTATAAAATTGCACCTCTGTCACTGATCTGTCACCAGACCTACTGCAGTGTTTTTAACCCAGTCATGTTCGTCGAATGAGTTGATTGCTCGTGCAGATGTGGCCGTGTCAACACACGGTAATTGTTAATATCTTTCTCATATTCCTTTTTGTAATCAGGAAACATATAGGTATGCTTCTTACCACAAGGCGGGAAAGATAGCGCCGTCAAGCGATGTTTGAAAGAAAAAGCTGATAGGTGTTAGCAGATGAGGCATAAACCTTTAAAAAAGTAGCTGGTATCCCATCCAGGCACTTAGAAGTAGAGTGTTTGAACATGGCTAGTGCTTTTAAGATGGCTACATCGTCAACGAGAATACCATTTCGAGAAGAGCCTAGATGTGAGACGTTACTGGTCAGTTCTTCTGCAGAAATGAACTCGCTTGTGTAAATGCTCGAATATTTGTCAACGAACAGATTACAGATTCCAGGGTCAGTGCTAGCAATTGCGCCGTCCATTTACATACATGTGGTACAGAAGTCCGGATTCTTTTTGCTTGTTTTTGACATACTTCCAGAACGACTTCAGACTACTCTTGAAATTTCGCAGTAACGGTTTAGATATGTTAGGGAGTAAAGTATGCTGGCTTTCTTATAAGCAGAGCTCAGTTCGCGGAATTCCCCGTTCGTGTTTCAGAGAGTGCACTTTTTAGCAGCTTTCTGTCGCCGCAGTTCTCGACAACAGAGGGGCACCATAACATCCAGGTATTTGGCACGGAACACACAAATTGATAGTTACTGGGTAACACGTAGGACACCAAAAGGAACGATAGAATAATCAAAAACACAGTAGAACAACGTAAAGAAACGGGACTCAGTACACAGCAAAAAAAAATGTAACGCTGGCCGATGTAATTTATGAAGATGTAAGCATACCTATGTATTTTTTTGGATAATCGTTTTAATATTACATCTTTTCTATGTACACCATGCGAGCAGGTCTTTTTGTGTAATATCACAACCAGCAATGTAGCATCACATCAAGTAGTCAATGTTTATCCAAATTGACATTTGATTTGCTATACGTATCAAAAAGTTGGTGGAGGTTTGCAAGGCTCAGGAAGATTTGTTTTTCTAGTAAGTATGATCGATCTTCTCAAAAAAATTTAGCAAAACCATTCAGTAAGGTTTCATTTTCTATTTTTCTCTGCAGGGTCATTTCGCCCAAGGACACCGTCGAGAATGAAAAATTTAGAAAGATTTGAAACCACCCGGATGAAAAGATGAGTATTTTTTCCGATCTGATTATCCTCAATGAGCTCATTTCCAATTTTTTTTAGGAAGGAACTGTTACGGATTGAAAACACACGCTGGCTGTTTCTTCCTAAGGATACGGAACCTCGAACTTCAAATCTTACTGATACGATGCCTCCATTTCCGTTGAATAATTGTCAGCTATGAAAAACAGTTTGAACAGCTGTCGTTTCATGAAAAATTATGTTATCAGAAGTGGTCAGAAGTGGTCAAGTGCAATGTTTCGACAGGATTTCTATAGTTTCAGCTAAATCGGTGCTGCTGGATATGTTTGGAACGGGAACCTGTCTTCTTAAAGAATTAGTCAGAGAGAACTTCCTATCCGGACGACTCACAAACGGCAGTTCTCACTTAGGATAAGAATATTATGTAACAGAATGATGATATTTTCAAATAAATTATCTGCCAACAGTTTGATTATAATTGCTCAGTTTAATTCTCATTCAATTTCCTGATTCTTATCCATATTTAATCCATATTTAAAGTCTGGGTCTTGAATGAGACTTCAAGTAAAAAACGGAAACAATCATGTTTATGAGAAATTTAGAAAATATTCAAACATCCAGGTACATTGGAAGCTCTATACTATAATCGTGCTCGAATTTGTTTACTGCGATACATACTTTTGATGTAATTTGTTTTACATCGTTCAGATGTAATTTCGTAGTCACATCAAAACAATGTAATATTAGATACCTTTTGCAACTCAAGTTATGTGCACGTTTTTGATGTAATATCGCAACACTTTTTTTGCTGTGTAAGTACACAAATCCTGTACGGAATAGTAACAAATTTGCAAACCATACTCATAGTTAAACTCTTGTCTAACCTTTCTTTTCGAAAGCCTAGTCAACACTAGGCAACCTGAACTGAAACTTTTCTCGAGACGAACTTTGTTGTCTATTGTTGCTGTTGGAAACCTGAAACAGTCTCAGTGTCTCCCGAATAAAGTGGGAGACGCTGAGACCGTCTCAAGACTAGCTGTCTTTAGTGTGGACTAGCCTTAACAATTAAATAATTTTTGCTCCTTTTCCCTAACCATGCCAGTGACTGTTTTTTCAACACCCCAAAAATAGGAAAACTAGCTGTCATGGCAACCGTTCTCAAACTTCTCGGACATCCCACATACGCCATATTAGCTCCACTTCTCGCAACATTTCCTGCCCAGCGTATCCGGCCAGCATTCACCACTTTCTGGATACTGGGTTCGCCTTAGAGTCGCGCAAGCTCGTGATTCATCCTTTGCCTCCACACCCCGTTCTCCTGCACGCCGCTGAAGGTGGTTCTTAACACTCGTCGCTCAAATACTCCGAGTGTACGCAGGTCCTCCTCGAGCAATATCCATGTCTCGTGCCCGTAGAGAACAACCGGTCTAATGAGCGTCGTATACAGGTTACACTTCGTGCGAGGGCTAAGTCTTCTCGACCGCAGTTGCTTGTGGAGTCCATAGTAGGCACGACTTCCGCTGATAATTCGCTTCCGGATCTCACGGCTGGTGTCATTGTCTGCGGTCACCAGACAAAGTCTTCGACTATCTCCTGCTCGTCGCCATCGATTGTGACTTTTTAGTTACTGGACAAGCGGGTGCGGTCGGTCTCGAATCCGCAGGCCAGCAAATATTTCGTCTTGGATGTATTAATCATCAACCCAATCCTTCCTATTTTGCGTTTCAGTTTGGGGTAGATCTCCTCCACCACCGCAGATTATCTGCCGACTGTATCAATGTCGTCGGCAAAGCAGATAAGTTTACTGGATTTGTTGAAAATCGTGCCTCTCATTTGCACACCTCTTGTCGAATAACACCTCCTAGCGCCCAGTTGAACATCATGCAGGATAGACCACCTGCGTGATTCGAATGAACTCGATAATTCACCTGAAATCCGCACACAGCACTGCGTGCCATCCATCGTTGCCTTGATCAGTCTGGTCAGCTTCCCGGAGAAACCGTTCCCTTCCATGATATTTCATAGCTTGTAACGGTCGATCGTGTCGTATGCAGCTTTGAAGTCAATGAATAAATGGTGTGTAGGGATATGGTATTAACGGCATTTCTGGAGGATTTGCCGTAATGTGAAGATCTGGTCTGTCGTTGATTGTCCCTCGATTAAGCCGGCCTGATGACTTCCCACGAATCTGTTTGCTTGTGGCGTTAGCCGGCGAATTAGGATTCGGGATAAAACTTTGTAGGCGACATTGGGGACAGTGGTTGATCAGTAGTTCTCACAGTCCAATTTTTCGTCCTTCTTGTAGATGGAGCATATTAACACCTCCTTCCACTCCTCCGGTAGCTGTTCTGGGTCGCAGATCCGAACCAGGTGTAGGCAATCGATCTACTTATCCGGGTCTATTTTGATGAGTACAGCTCCGAAGCTATTTTTCTTTGCTGACTTGTTACTATTCAGCTGGCGAATGACTTCACTCATCGTTGGGAGTGGCTCCTCTACGTTCGTTGACTACGCCGGCGAAGTACCTTCCCTCATCAAAGTGCTGCTTCTTCCTTCTGATCACGATTGTCCGTCAGGATGCCCCCGTCCTTATCTCGGCACGAAGCCTTTGCGGGATGCGTTGAGCTTCTGATAGAACTTTCGTGTTTCTTGGAAACGATGCAGCTGCTTCAGCTCTTCGAGATCCTCATTCTCCAGGCGGCGCTTTTTCTCCTGTAAAATTCGGTGATTGTCGATGATTTTCCACGTTTTTTTGCCACTGTCGCTACTGCCGCTCGCGTGGCTTTCTCTTCGTCCATCTCCCTATTACAGAATCAGTCGTTCCGTTGAGTTCGTTCCACACGCCGGATAACGTGCTCCGCAACGCGATGGATGGCTGTCTTGATGGGATCCCAACAGTCCTCGCGAGGGGTTTCCTCAAGTTTGCCCTCTGCCCACCTCGGTTGGCAGCGCTGCTTCGAGCGATTGCGCGTAGTCTGCCATGACCTCAGGTTGCTTCAGTCCTGCGATATTTAACCAAGACGGGCGTCGGTTTCGCATGTTGTTCACTAGGGAGTGTTTTGGGTGCATCTTCACTATCAACAGATAGTGGTAAGACTCGATGTTGGTGAACGTGGTCGATCTGTGATTGCGTTTGGTACGTTGTTCTCCAGGTGTACTTGTGTGGGAGGCTCCTTCTGGCCGCCCTGAACGTTAAAACCTCTGATGACGATCTTGATATCATGTTTTGCGCAGCGGTCGTATGACGTTGATGCTGCGCGTAGTATTCGTCTTTGTCATCACTGGTATTTCCATGGTGAGGGTTATGCACGTTGATGATGCTGATGTTGAAGAACCGGCCCTTGATTCTCAACTGGCACATTCGTGGATAATTCGGCCACCACCCGATCACGCGTTTTTGCATTTTCCCCTTCACTAGAAAAGATGTTTCGAGCTCGTGTGTATTGCAGTTGAAAAACTTTAATCTGTCCAGTAAATGGGACTTATATTAGAAATTATCCTTTGACTTATTTGAATCAAACGAAAATTAATAACTTCAAATAATTATGCAAACATTATTTTAAAGAGAACATTTTTGGTTTCAACCCATTCTGCATTCGAATCTATCTTAGATATTGTTCATTCATCAAACACAATCCCATTGGTTCCATATTGTATTTGTTCAATACATGTTCGCTCTTCTTACATAACCGAAAACTAAGTCATTAAACAGCACCAGCAGATTCCAGCTCAACCGTTCAAATCCTGCCGCCCGAAGTCGAATGGCAGAAAGTACCTACTTGCTCATTAATCTTGACAGTTTCGTGCTAGTTATCGCGATGCAGTTTTTGCTTCCTCTCTTTTTCTGCTCTCGTCATCGGTCTCCTCGTTATTTCGCGAGGCTTGGAGGAAAATCTTTTTCCATTTTTCCCAACTCCGATCCGGCCGATCCAAGCCGAGCAAAGGCGCGGGGTAGCTTCTAGTTCTTCTCCTCATTCACTCATTTGCTGCTCCGGTGGCGCCAAGTCGCCAACATTGTTTGCTAATGGAATAATCACCACCCCCACACACAGCCGCTTCAAGAGACGCGCGCGGCCGAGAGTGAGAACTTAACCTCTAGTCGCGGTTCTTCAACGACCTATGATGACTAGGTGCTTTTCTTTCTCCCCAGCTAGACGAGGCGAGGTGTGGGTGTGGGTTTTGAAAAACAAAAAAGAAATGTTACTTCCATTCAGAGCAGCAGAAATCAGCGAGCATATAACGAGCTGAAAATGAAGAACATTTTCAAGAGGTCTGTGGACTGGAGGCAAGCAGAGGTAAAGCAAGAAAAAACGAAATGATAACTGGAGCATGAGAGGCGCTCTGGATTGTAATTGTTCCGGTTCTAGGAAAGCCAGTGCTCGTTTGGGTTTCTTGAAAATTGGGGCACAAAAAGTCGGGGATCAATTGCCAGGAAAACAAGAATCAAATGCTGTTAAATGCCAACCGCCCGTTTTAAGTAACCGGTTTAAATTTTACATGTCATTAAAAAAATATAAAATTCCGAAACCAACGCAAGAATGTTAAAATGTGCCTATGCCTATGCCTATGATGAAAAAAATTGAAATAAAAACAAATATTCATAAACAAATAAAACAAACATGCAATATAGTGTTGAACGGACAAATTCAATATTTAACAACATACAATTGTTGGCACTAATTTAGTCAATGCTGTTCAGTCCATTGATTTCCAAAACAATATGAAATATTTTTATTTTGTGAAACATTTGGATTTTCCATTTTTATCGTCATTTTTCCCTAAGTTAGCTTGTGGCATATGGATTTCAAATTGTCCAACTTTTTTTAAAAGTTAAATCTGGATCTTATTTTTTCAGCAATCGAAAAAAATTAAACAAAAAACTTAAACAAAAAAACTTAAAAAAAATTCAAATTAATTGTGAAACCTGTGCAAAGTAGATCCTTTCAATGGTAAGTTTTGCATTTAAAAATGCTTATTTTTCAGATTATTTTTTATTTAATCGATTTTTTTTTTGCATTTTTCTGAAACTTTTATTACCAAGTTATAATAAAAAATAATCTTTAAATTTATGATTAATTTATGATATTTTTCTTTCTTTTTCAGGTATGCGTCACGAGGATGAATGGTAAAAATATACATGAGAAGACAACACGTTGTATTTTAGTATTAAAGAGGGGTTTTTTTTAAATACATGATATTTTATAATTCTATACGTAAAATAAAAAACAATCGATCTTTGATTCGTAACTATTATGTTAGGGTTTGTAGATAAAACAAAAAATGTTGAAATAGCAAAAAGACTCGGTAGACGATGTTCGTAGAAGTTAGACCATTTTTTTTCAGGCAGCAAAAATTTTCAAGTCAAAATTTATGGAAAATTAAAGGGTAGGATTGACTTGATAAAATCGAATATTATCTGAAGTGGCTGACTGAAGGGGGCTGGCAACAAGCCTTTCGGAACAACACAGAGTAGCTGTTCATTTCACTGGGCGATGAACTGGAGGAGTAAGTACCGGAAAGCATCAATTTTAAGATAAGTGGACTTGTTTCATTACTTATGTTTTATTATTGAAATCATCAAGAAGTTTTTTAAGCCAAAATTTTTAATTATAGTCAGTGGAATACCTAGCAAAAAAATTCGAAAGGCGAATATTCTTGTTGAGAAGCCTTTTTATTTTCACAGAAGTAACTGTAGCATATATTTAGGCGTTTTGTTTTTTCATCACAAGTAGAGCATCAAGTAAATACAAAGTTATTACAATTATTTGAAACCACCATTTTTTCTAATGAAATATTCTAGAAGTTAAAAATTCAAAAGGGAATCCGTCAATCCCATACCTTGGAAATGTAGAAAATGAAATCAAAATCAACAGAAGAATTTTTTATAGAAGTTTTTAAAGAAACTGAAACGGCTCAAAGTTTTAATCATGAAAAGAATATCATAATCGATTCTGAAGTTTTATTGGGCATACACGTAGACATTTTTCGGGAATATAAAAAAGGGTCTATTGCAAAATTTGAATAGATACTGCACTATTTTATGAAATGATAACAATTCAAATGTAATGTATTAATTTAAATATATCACATATTGACTTCAAACTCTCTAAATTTTCTTGAACAAACAGTCAGTGAAGTGAAGAAAAAAGGAATCATAAGCCGAAAATGATTTAAACTAAATTACTATCATGTATAGAGAATCAAAAATAAAAGAATTCAATCCATTTTGGAAATAATTTTAACAAAAATTCACAAAAAAAAACAATGAAAGATAGAAGTCTATCTCATCTTGAAATTGTATCACTAGGTTTGCACAGTGAGTTTATGATTATTTAATACAACATATTTTTGAAATGTCTTATAGTTTTATTTAAATTATTTTAAGAAGAGAAATCACTGTGAATTTATTTTTATGAAATTAATTTGCGGCTTTATCGGTTAGGGTGAAAGAGTTGAAATGAAAGACGGATAGAAGATCACAAGAAAATTCTTAGGTGGTGAAAAGTACGAAGAGCATTTGGAATAGAAGCTTGACCACATACCGTAAAACGGGATAACTTTGATCACCGTGGTAACTTTGACCATCAATAAATTTTTCCACATTATCATCAATAACTTAGTCTATTGTTTGAATTTTTGAAAACTGTTTTCTACGTTTGAATGCTTATAAGTTGAGTTTTATATAGACAAAATTTGGTTCAGATTCTTATGACTCTACAATATAAGTCGCACACTCTTTCTCATCCTCCCCTTGAAATTCACTGAAATTCACAATATGGAATAAGATAAGACGACTAATGAGAACTATTAGCAAATTTTCTCAATATTTATATAACAAACAGCGTATCTATAATATTCACTGCGGAAAAAAGTCGATAAACAGTAAATTTTCGAGCTTTTTAAAGAATTTATAGTTATTTATGTCATTTAGCACACATTGTTGAGAGATAAAAATGAAGAATAAAATTCTTCAACTTCTCTACATTTTTTCCTGAGCTTCTGAATATTAGTCTCAGTACAAAATTTTAATGATTCTAACTATGTAACTATGTTTGAAAAAGCATACTTTTGAGATGAGTGTTAGTTAATTATTGCTTAGAATTCCAGACTGATAAACGGTGATTAAATTTTTCATTGGAGTATTTTACTGAATCGTGTTTTGGAAATTTCGTATTATTATTTTCAATATTGAAAACAATTCTTGTTCAAAATACTGGTTATGATTTTTTTTTATTCTCAATATAAAAAATCAACACTCTAAATATAAATTTAGTGGAAAATAAGATTATCAAAATCAATTTCCGAGGAATGAAGCTTCTGTAACTCAATTTCAATTGATTTGCGGTTGAAATTCAAGTTATCATAAAAAAAATCAATTTTAATTGTACTGAAAGGAACGAAGTAGTAACAAATTTGCAACAAATAAATTTGAAAGAAGTGAAAAATCGATTTTTCACCTTGTGGGTACCAACACATAATTCCATTTATTTCAAATGGTTTTAATAATAATTGAAAACATTTAATGATGGGTGTATTCAGATAGTTAATACTATTCTTTAGTGAATAATCCTAATCAATTGCAATTGAAATAGCCAAACTTTCAAAAGCAGAGTTTCAAACCTTAGAGTAGATTTTAACTGGAAATTTCAAAATTATTGTGTGGAAAAGCCGTATGTAGTTGCGGAGATGTAATTGGTGTAGGTCTTGAAAACAAGCAGTGCTTTTAAAAAATCTTTAAAAGATCTTCCAAATGTTCAGCTTGATATATTGCCTTGTTGTTCACAAGAAAAAATTAAATCAAAGGAAAACTGATTTTGGAAGATTTTTACAATCTAAACTCGATTTTTTGTCAGATTTGGACGTGATTTTTGGCGTTTAGTAATTTTAAAACTAATTAGCCTAGAGTTAAATCGATCAATGATAACTGATGATGTAATTAACCTACCTAAACAAAAAAAAATTTAAATCATTTTGTTGTGGACTGTATACGACCATCGATGGGACTAGTTCCCCTCGTGGAACAAGTCTCTCGTAGACAACCCCTGGTGGTTGTCTCATCGATGGAGGCAGGTCGTAAGAGACTGTCTGCCTGGAATGCCTCGCAAGGCTAGGGGGATCTCGATCGCCTTGTTGACCGAGATCGAACTCTTTCGTAAAGGGGGGGGGGGGGCTCTGATAAGACCGTTCTTGGCAGTGGACCTGGGAGCGAGCATCGGGCGGAGCACAAACAACACTTTTAATGGCGATACATTGTTGGTTTATTTCTCTATATACTATTATCTACACCACTTATCACTGTACACTAGCACCAAGATTGTCCTCTTCGCTCAGGTGGTCTCGGAGTAGACCACTCCTTGATGGCTCGCTTCTTCTTCCTTCGATGTCGGCCACCCAACTGGGCCGATGTTGCTTGGATGCTGGTTCGATAAAAACTGACACCACAACACGCGGGAGCGCGCGTTTTTATAACCGCAGCCAGTCGCCTGCTGTTCCCTGATTGGCCGGTTCTTCTCTCTCGTGTCTCTTCTTTCTCAGTCCGCTTGTCGGACTGAACATACTCCCCACCGGAAAGTGAGAAGTTGTCTTGGTTGGTGGTTGTCGTCGACCTTCCTGGAACCACGAAATTAACCGCGTTCGGGGACACGCCACCAGTCGGTAGCTCATTTGCCGGAATGTAAGCTGCAACTGCTGAACCTTGAGCTACTAGCGATGCTTCTGGATCCTTCGGTTCAGGCTGCTCGA
The DNA here is from genome assembly GCF_029784155.1 of Uranotaenia lowii. Classification (NCBI taxonomy): domain Eukaryota; kingdom Metazoa; phylum Arthropoda; class Insecta; order Diptera; family Culicidae; genus Uranotaenia; species Uranotaenia lowii. Next base: position 319,972,637 of record NC_073693.1, read on the forward strand.
TCTGGTTAAGAGTTTTCAGTGGAAGACTTGTCTTTTCTGTTGGGACCATTCGCGCCCGGTAACTAGTGAGCTGTGGCTGCAGAATTGGCAGTGCTCGAACCTCTTCGAGCTGACTCTCGATTGCCACAGTTACATCCTCGTAGAGCTCCAAAAAGATGAAATAGTTGTCGTCCTGTTGGGCACGCTCCGCAGGAGACGACAGATAAAAAATCTCTTGGGAAAGCTGTGTGTACTCAGCCTTTGAGCGGTCGACACTCCGCTGGTACACCTTTAATTGAGCTGGGGTCAGCTCAACCTCGTCGGTTTCCGCTTGCTTCAGGATGCCTTTGATTCGGTTGACGTTGCGGTGTGCCCTCCTAAGGTTGTGGGAGAGCAACTCAAATCTCTCGGAATTGCTTTCTGGCTTCATTGCGTTTTTCACTTTACTATCGTTTTGTTTCACTGTGCTCCGCTCGCGTTGCTTCGCTTCCCAATCCACTCCACTCAACATTAGACGGAGGTATTCCATCTGGGGGTGCCGGCTGCTACATCCGGCTCGAAGGACCATTTTATGTTGTGGACTGTATACGACCATCTATGGGACTAGTTCCCCTCGTGGAACAAGTCTCTCGTAGACAACCCCTGGTGGTTGTCTCATCGATGGAGGCAGGTCGTAAGAGACTGTCTGCCTGGAATGCCTCGCAAGGCTAGGGGGATCTCGATCGCCTTGTTGACCGAGATCGAACTCTTTCGTAAAGGGGGGGGGGGGGGGGGGGGCTCTGATAAGAGCCGTTCTTGGCAGTGGACCTGGGAGCGAGCATCGGGCGGAGCACAAACAACACTTTTAATGGCGATACATTGTTGGTTTATTTCTCTATATACTATTATCTACACCACTTATCACTGTACACTAGCACCAAGATTGTCCTCTTCGCTCAGGTGGTCTCGGAGTAGACCACTCCTTGATGGCTCGCTTCTTCTTCCTTCGATGTCGGCCACCCAACTGGGCCGATGTTGCTTGGATGCTGGTTCGATAAAAACTGACACCACAACACGCGGGAGCGCGCGTTTTTATAACCGCAGCCAGTCGCCTGCTGTTCCCTGATTGGCCGGTTCTTCTCTCTCGCGTCTCTCCTTTCTCAGTCCGCTTGTCGGACTGAACACATTTCCTTATCCTTTATTCATTCAACGACACCGATTCTGGGGGAGAATGAAACAAAGCTACAAACGATTTTCAAATGATATTATTTTGAAATTTTGTTCCGAAGATACAACGATTTTAAAGAATCTTTATTTTTTTCTGAAAATTTAATATAAAACATTGCTAACATCACGAAAAGAAAGTTTGTTTAGTTAAGTACTTGATATTAAAAATATTGATCTATATGAAAAGCATATTCACTTGTGCATTAAAAAATAAGTATACAAGATTGATTTTGGTTTGAAATGTTTACAAAACTCCCTTTTTTTACAAAACGCGGAAACATACTAACTTTTAAAATTTTGTCGTCCAGAAGTTACGGTAAATTACTCACAGTCTTCAAGAAAACTGATCATTAAATTAAAACCTTACTTTTCTAAATTTTATTAAATATTTAACAAAAGAGTGCACAAATATCTTCAATGATTTTTCACCTTGTATTTTCAAAAATTACACCGAAAACAAGAGCTGTTATAAAATATGCAAATTTGCATTCAATGTCTCTAATTAATTCAAAATCAGTTTTCAAGTTCTTTGTACCTCGGAAAATGTGAATTTTGTGTCCTTGTGTTATAATTGTGAGTGTAGATTTTGAGTTCTGGAGATGAGTTTAAATCTCTAGCGCATTATAACAATTCATTCATATTGAAACAGGTTTAATAAATACTTTGAATTCCCTTTTAGCTCTAAAAACTCATAGGGGACGCATAAGTTACAAACACACTATCTCTTGTTTTGGTTTTTTGTTGCTGGAATCATTTGAGTTTTAACGCATTAACTTGAATTAAGTAACCTTGATAAGCATTTCTATATTTAAACTCTTAATATTTCATATTCGATTTCTTTTTGGGTGTACTTGCAATTTTTTCACGGTCATCCATCATAATATGAATATTGGATGTGTTAGATTTCAAACAGAATTTAATGAAATTGGATCAAAAATTTAAATTTTTATTTTTCGTAGTATAGACTAGTTTGAAGTTTCATATTTGATATTTGAATGATGGAAAATTGAGGCTGAAATAAATTCAGGTTAGAAAATCTATACTGTGATTTGAAACCTCAATTGTTTTTTTACAAACAAATTATGAGTTCCGTGTAAACGCAAGTGAAAATAGTGCTTCATTAGATTTTGGAATGAGTTTAGCTTTAGACATCTGGAATAGCAATGAAAAGTTTAAAAATTCTCAATAAACCAACTGTATGTATGTGAAAGATCTTTTTTCACTACTAAGAACTACCCAGGTAACACAGATCAAGCTAACTAGCATTTCGATGTTTTATTATGGTTTATGATGGCTTTTTTGTGCATGCAAAATGCTTATATTCTTGAATCGACCATCTGTTTTTAGACGGTTTTGAAAACGCTCATAAATCTTCCATTAAACATAATTTTTTTTTTTTCGATTATAGTCGTTTTACCATCTTTAGGGGGCATCCATAAATTACGTAACGCTCCTAGGGGGGGGAGGGAGTAAGCTCGATCGTTACGAATTGTGACATAGGGGAGGGGGGGAGGTATGCTCATCGTTACGTAACGATTTTTTTTTATTAAAAATTTTAGTTTCATCGCAGCTATTTTGATGTCATGCAATTTGAGCAGAATGATAAGCAAACCAAAATCAGCTTAAAATTTGTCAGCTTCAATATGATTGAAAGAGGATTGTAACCTTTCCTTGTTAATGACTGTGAGATAGATTCCTTGACATGTGTATTGAATATTCGTGGAATAACCGTTGGAAAACAGAATATTGGGTACATTTATCCCCAAGAACTCGATTCAACCTTAAGAAAGTAAATTTTACTGTTTTTTCTCAATTGATTTTAAAAATGCAATTTCGATTATTCCAACGAATATTACTAAGTGGAGTATATTTTGCGTAGCAGGTTAAGCTCTTTCAACAAAATAAAGTAAACAAGGTAGATCATCAGTTAACAAGCACAGCGCAACTCGTAATAAGACATTCAATTTATTTTATCAGAGAATTATCATCAATGAGTACTAAGAAGCGATTCTGATCGATGATTTTAATTCGGAGGGGGGGGGGGTTATTATCAGCGTTACGTAATTTTCATAGGGGGGTACGTCAAAACATTACAATTTGTGACATACGGGGGGGAGGGGGTCAAAAAAGTGCGTTTTTTGCGTTACGTAATTTATGGATGCCGCCTTATGGCATTCGCGACTTTATATCAACGTTAAAGTTGGCGGACAGTTATTGAAAAACTTATCCGGTACAACTGTGTTCGATGTTTACTCTTGGGCTCGAACTCACGGACATCGGCTCAGGAAGCAATCAACTTGCCAACTGAGCTATATCACATACATATATAAACATAATGTTTTAGTTATTTAGAAAGAGTTAGGAATGCTATGTTTAAACTATAATAAAACACAAACTTAGAAGTTTGTTCCAAGCTTTCTTTTGCATGTTCTATAATAGCACTCAGTGCCTGATTGTTAAACCGCCTTAAAACTAAGTGACAGTTCTCGATCAAGATGTCAAAACAGGACACGCTCAGATCAGATAGCACATATTTGAATTGGAATTCCCATTTTTTCACATTTTTGATAAGTTCTGTGTGTTGAATTTGGGTTAAAATAATAAAAAAAATTAGAAAAATCTATAAAAACTTCGAATTACCGGAATTGGAATGAATAACTCTACAATATGAGTATTGAGTGAAAGGTTTAAAATAGGAGGAACAAAATTTGTTGCTTGACGCTATCATTATTTCAAGATGGCGGCTTCCGCTTTTATTTTCAAAGTTGTAAATAACTGAAAATATCATGAAACCTTCTTAATATTGTTATTTGGTGAAAGTAATAAACGAGTAGAAGTCGAATTTTGCTGTCCGTCGCCATCTTGAATTCCAAGATGGCGGCTACCACTCAACTTGAAAATACTGTAAATGACTTAAAATCGCCTCAAACCCTTACAATATGGGTATTAGTTGAAAGATATGAACCAGTAAAAGCCATCCAAATTCAAGATGGCGGTTTCCGCTGAACTTTAAAATGTTGTATATGACTTGTAATCGTATGAAACCCCAACAATATTGGTATTGGGTAAAAGGGCTAAACGAGTAGTAGTCGATTTTCTCTTTTCGCTTTACTCTGAAATGCTGTAAGTGACTCAAAATCGCACAAAACAATCACAATACAGACCCCGATCGTTTTTGGCAACATTCGATTTTGGAAACATCCGATTTTGGCACATGACCCTGAATCAAACAAATAACAGAAACAACATAACCTTATAATTTTCGCTTTAATAGGACCAATACAATTTAGACATATTAGCATGATAGATATAATACAATGACATAAATAGCAAATATGGCAAAAAACAAAAACTATCGACAAAACACGAAAAGTACTAAATGCATCAAAAACATGATAAAAAATGTAGTACTAAGTAGAAACAAAGTTGGGAAAAAAAATCGTTCGATTTTGACAACACAAAATGTTCGAGCGGGTTGCCAAAAACAATCAGGCTCTGGTTCTTCTAGTTTATCCCTTTCAACGAATACCAATATTAAAAAGCTTTCGTGCGGTTTTTAGTCATTTGCAGAATTTTAAAGCTCAGTGGAAGCCGCCATCTTGGATTTCAAGATGTCGTTTGATAGAAAACTTAGATTTTTACTCGTTTGGTCTTTTCACACAATGCCTATATTGTGTGAGTTTCATGCGATTTTCAGTTTTTAACAGTATTTTAAAGTTCAGTGAAAGCCGCCATCTAGGATTTCGAGATGCACCTGATAGCGAAATTTGACTTCTTCTAGGTTAGCCCTTTAAGCCAATACCCATATTGTGGGGGTTTCATGCAATTTTTAGTTATTTACAGGATTTTAAGGTTCAGCGAAAGTCGCCATCTTGGATTTCAAGATGATCTGATAGAGAAATTCCACTTAAACTGATTAAGCCATTTTACCCAATGACCATATTGTGGGAATTTCTAGTAACTTTCCATGATTTCAATCATTTTTTAGTACAGTGGAAGCCGCCATCTTGGTTTTCAAGTTGACGTCAAAAAACGTCTTCTTCTAGTTAAGCCCTTTCAACCAATACCCATATAGTGGTTGTTTAATGCGACGTTTTGTCATTTACAGCATTAAAAGTCATCATGGATTTCAAGATGGAGTCTGATAGCGAAATTTGACTTCTACTCGTTTAGCCCTTTCACCCAATACCAATATTAATGGGGTTTCATGCGATTTTAAGTCATTTGCAACATTTGAAAGATCAGCGGAAGCCGCCATCTTGGATTTCAGACAACGAAATTTGACTTCAACTCATGATTTATTCCACGGGTGATTAACAACCAATCCGTTTTATTTAAAATGTCTTCACTGTACTAAGGATTAACAACTTAGAAATGAGGAACTCATCCTAAGCGTGTAATTGGTTGGCTTGCGAGAGAAACGTCAAATCGAATTGACTAACGCCATTGGTTGCAAAATCGAAGGGCACAAAATGACGCCATGTTGATGGATTCACAATGCAAGCATTGGAAAAAAATTTTTTCAGGCCCATTTTCCATCAATTCCATCATGATCGACCATAAGATTTGACGAGGCGCATTTATTTTAAGATACTATTTTATACACATTTTACCTAAAATCTTGACTGGCAGTTCAAAAGAGGCTCATAATATGGTTAAAACATTGGTATTTTGGCTATTAATTTTACCAGATCATATCCCAATTATGCAATCATCATTCATCAACCATTATGGTTGTTGGAAAAAACAATAATAAAACTCCGAAACTCACAGAATCGAAAAAAAACAAAAAATTCCCTAACATGTTTAATAATAGCTTTTTAAAAGCTTTGGTGACCAACATTAATGACCAACAATAATATGTCACGATGACGTTTCTAAGATAGGGCCAAATAGCCTAATTTTGGCTTTATTAGAGTCCATGTGATGTTTTAGAATGCGCTTTAGCTTTTTATGAAGATTAATGCTATAGTCCAAACGAAATTTTGCTGACCATAATAAAGCTAAAATTGTTACTTGGGTACCCAAATCTGTTTATTCATTAAACGTGGTAAAATTGCCTGAAAACTACAACTTAAATAAAGTTAATGGGTTTATTTTTGTTTTCGTCGATCTGAGCAAATAAATAAAAACTGCATGGGGAAAACAATACATGTATAACGTCAGTAGAAAAATTTGAAACAAATACAACATTTATATCAATTTGCACGTGTAAATTCAGTCATATATGGGAAATTAGAGAAATAAAGGTCCGATAACACCTGATCCCAAAACCCCCTTCCCCCCTGTAGGAACGCGCATGCTTCAGTCTCAAAATATTTTCGGATTCTCAGATTTTTTTTTTACTATATTAGTAGAATATTCAACAGTTCTGAGACATTTTGACCGAAGTTGTAAGATATTTGTTTGTTTGAATGTGACTGGCCGATTTCAGTAAGTAAGAAATTTTAAACAATAAAAATGCAAATCAAATAAAAACTTTTGACAAAAACTAAGGCGTAACCTTAAATTTTGGGTAACCTTAAAGTGGCATGTATTTGAAATCCACTTACTGCACGTGAATGATGCGAGATCTTTTTTCACATGACGACGAATGAAATATTTGCACAAAAGACCCACTGAAGCATGTACACACTCAATTACGGGTGTTTTTTTTTTTATGAATTGAGAAACATCAATTCAAACGAAATAAGCCACCACAACTAGATCCAAATGCATTGGCTCGCTCAATCAACATCACAGCTGTTGTGCCCGCCTGGCCTAAAGTTGGCCATACCTTCATATTAAGCATCCCAAGCTCCGATGCTTGCATGACACTTGCAGAAGTCGTTAGATTTGTCATGCCTCTTCATTGCTCTAACTTTGGGAACGGACCCAAGCTACGTATAATAATGCCAAACGATTTTCTTTGAATTGTCACATGCGGCCGTTTGACGACATCAGGTTGTTGCCGGCTTGTTATAATTAAGATGATGATGATGATCATCAACAAGATGATGTAAATCATGATCTCGTTAAAGTGAAACAAATCTTGAAATACGCTAAGGTAAATGGATGGCTTGAGAAGAGTAATCCCATCTTAACTTTTTACCATTTATGGTTTAATTGTACAGAAAAAACGGGGAAGAGTTGAATAAAGAATTCTTAAAAAAAAAAAATTCAACCGATTGTTAATATTTTATAGTCAAATATGTTTGGGAGAAAAATTCCAGTACAGCATACTTTACAATGAGCCCACTCAATCTGCTGAAAGCAGGCACAATGAGGGTGTGTATCAGTGTTCTTTCCTGCTGTAAGTTGAATTATGCATTAGACAGCAAGTTTTTTCCTTTCATTTCTTTCCGTTTTCTCGCAACTTGTACAAGTAAGGTACAGACTACATCCTACAACTGTTGTCGGACATTTTCCGGTCAACATCCTTTCGCCTGAACTCAACCAACCATTGAACCACGTTGTGTTTTACGCCAATCGGTACAACACACAGTGAGTTGATGGGAATTTTATTTTAGAATTCGGAAGAGATCTCCTATTTTTGGGTTTCTTGTTTGGAAATACACAAATCTGGCCTTAAGTTTTTTAAATTTAATTATTAGAAAACGGAAAAATTTTGTTGAATGAATATAAGTTGCAAAATTTTCAAAACTTAAACCACTTTCCCCCTTTCAAAGTGCGACACTTTTTCAGTGTTTCATTTTTTTTCTTTTTGCGACACAAGAACAAGCTGCCAAACCGAGGCCACACACACTTACATGTTTTTGTTTTGTGCCGAAGGCGATGACAAGTGAAAATTCCTGTTGACACTCGAACACCGGAGATGGGTTTTCCTCAGAGCTTTTGAAACAGGGATTTACCTCAATCGTCTGAGACGACACTACAGAAAGAAGGTTTGTTGAGCATTCTCAGAGTTTTTTTTTGTGTAACCAAGACCTTGTTGCCTTCTAGTTGTTTCTCTTTTCTGCAATTTGAAATTTGATCAACTGAAGTGGCCAATTGCTTGGAATTGATGTAAGTCGCTCACACCATTAAAACAAAAACAAAAACTGAAAAAAAACTGACAAGACTTGGAAGGATTTGACAAGATTTTATAAGACTTGACAAGACTTGACAAGATTTTATAAGACTTGACAAGACTTGACAAGACTTGACAAGACTTGAAAAGACTTGACAAGACTTGACAAGACTTGATAAGACATGACAAGACTTGACAAGACTTGACAAGACTTGACAAGACTTGACAAGACTTGACAAGACTTGACAAGACTTGACAAGACTTGACAAGACTTGACAAGACTTGACAACACTTGATAAGACTTGACAAGACTTGACCAGATTTGAAAAGACTTGACAAGACTTGACAAGATTTGACAAGACTTAACAAGACTTAACAAAACTTGACAAAACTTGACAAAAGTTGACAAAACTTGACAAAACTTGACAAAACTTGACAAAACTTGACAAAACTTGACAAAACTTGACAAAACTTGACAAAACTTGACAAAACTTGACAAGACTTGACAAAATTTGACAATAGTTGACAACACTCATAAGATTTGAACAAACTTGACAAGACCTGACAAGACCTGACAAGACTTGACAAGACTTGACAAGACTTGACACGACTTGACAAGACTTGACAAGACTTGACAAGACTTGACAAGACTTGACAAGACTTGACAAGACTTGACAAGACTTGGTAAGACTTGGTAAGACTTGACAAGATTTGACAAGACTTGACAAGACTTGACAAGACTTGACAAGACTTGACAAGACTTGACAAGACTTGACAAGACTTGACAAGACTTGACAAGACTTGACAAGACTTGACAAGACTTGATAAGACTTGACAAGACTTGACAAGACTCGACAAGACTGGAAAAGACTTCACAAGACTTGACAAGACTTGACAAGACTTGACAAGACTTGACAAGACTTGACAAGACTTGACAAGACTTGACAAGACTTGACAAGACTTGACAAGACTGGACAAGACTTGACAAGACTTGAAAAGACTTGACAAGACTTGACAAGACTTGACAAGACTTGACAAGACTTGACAAGACTAAACAAGAATTGACAATACTTGACAAGACTTGACAAGTCTTGAGAAAACTTGACATAACTTGGCATTATTTGAAAAGACTTGACATAAATTGACATAACTTGATACGACTTGATATGACTTAACATGACTTGACTTGACTTGACTTGACAAGACTGGACAAGACTTGACAAGTCTTGACAAGACTTGACAAGACTTGACAAGACTTGACAAGACTTGACAAGACTTGACAAGACTTGACAAGACTTGAAGACTTGACATGACTTAACAATACTTGACAAAACTAAACAAGACTTGACAATTCTTGACAAGACTTGACAAGACTTGACAACACGTGACATGACTTGACAATACTTGACAATACTTGAAACGATTTGACAAGACTTGACAAGGCTTGACAAGACTTGACAAGACTTGACAAGACTTGACAAGACTTGACAAGACTTGACAAGACTTGACAAGACTTGACAAGACTTGACCAGACTTGACCAGACTTGACAAAACTTGACAAGATTTGACAAGACTTGACAAGACTTGACAAGACTTGACAAGACTTAACAAGACTTGACAAGACTTGACAAGACTTGACAAGACTTGACAAGACTTGACAAGACTTGACAAGACTTGACAAGACTTGACAAGACTTGACAAGACTTGACAAGACTTGACAAGACTTGACAAGACTTGACAAGACTTGACAAGACTTGACAAGACTTGACAAGACTTGACAAGACTTGACAAGACTTGACAAGACTTGACAAGACTTGACAAGACTTGACAAGACTTGACAAGGTTTGACAAGACTTGAAAAGACGTGACAAGAATTGACGAGACTTGACAAGACTTGAAAAGAATTGACAAGACTTGAAAATACTTGACAAGACTTGACAAGACTTGACAAGACTTGACAAGACTTGACAAGACTTGACATGACTTGACATGGCTTGACAATATTTGACAAGACTTGACAAGACTGAACAAGACTTGACAATACTTGACAAGAATTGACAAGACTTGACAAGACATGACATGACTTGACAAGACTTGACAATACTTGACAAGATTTGACAAGACTTGACAAGACTTGACAAGACTTGACAAGATTTGACAAGACTTGACAAGACTTGACAAGACTTGACAAGACTTGACAAGACTTGACAAGACTTGACCAGACTTGTCAAGATTTGACAAGGCTTGACAAGAATGGAAAAGACGTGACGAGGTTTGACAACACTTAATATTACTAGGTTATTGTTGACATGACTTGACGATACTTGTGAATAGTTTACCAAATTTGACAAGACTTAACAAGACTTCCCAGCAAACATTTAAGAGGGTATATCGCAGGAACAACAGAATTAACCAAACGAATATACCAGATGAAAAGATTGTATTAAACTTACCAAAATATAGCTATAAAAGTGGAGGCGATATATCTACAATGACAAGATTTTAACGATTAGATTTCCCAACAAAAAGCAAAATATACGATTTGAAGTAATTTGAATAAAACGAAAAAAAAAATTCCTTGACCGAGATTTGAACGCCAGCCTCCGAGTTGTCTGTCTGGTATCTTACCACGATGCCAACTCATCAGATGAAGCGATTCGCACTATTGCCCTATATGTAAGATTTTCTGTTCACGAACAGGTGAAAGGAAGAAAGAAGGAAGGATCGCCCATTTATCGTAAATCAGTTCACTCAAATCGTAAATGTAGAATTAGCGTATTCTCAACTATTTGGAGACATATTTACGAATTGACTAAACTGCTATCCGATTCCACTTTTTTTGGGCCAAGCTTGTCGTAAATGAAAGATAAAAAATCACTCAATACCAACTTGTGTACGATGGTTATTGAAAATGTCTAAATATTCGATTTGGATTATCATTTCTATTACGATTTCATGTTGGCTGGGTTGATGAAACTTTACAAAACTTGACAAGACTTTCCAAGTTGCGAGAAGACAAAATATCCCTTTTTTCAAACCTTCTTTCGATCAATGAATCTTAATTTTAAAGTTGACAGCCAATTTCATCACCCCCGTACCCAAACGAATCAATACCTTCATTCAGTGGGCCAAATACCTTCGTCAAACTACTTTATAGCCAGGGTTCGTTAGCCTCTGGTTCAGATCTTTGGGAATATGTTATGTCACAGTTTCCGGGCTTCACAGGCTTCCATTGTAACCTTTTCTGACAAAAACATCTAATAAGTTGCACCGGGGGGCTTGGAAGGTAGGTTCATATTTTTGCAGCCCAAATCAAACTCGAACAGGTTAGAACCCGAAAGTTTTCCCCGGAAACTCCCCCGGGGTAATTGAGGCCGATTATGTCCTCTTTACCTTTAAACACAATGACACCGGCAGGAAGGAGCAGAAGGATTCTTATTCTATCTATTTCCTATTGGGAAAATTCATCAGGGATGAAATCGTTTCATTCGGTCCTTTTTCCCAAGCGTTGCTCTAGTTATGTTTGTTGCTGTCAATGCCAATTAGGTTGATTATGCTTTCGGGACCTGTTTACTGAGTTTAGGGTGAACTTTTTTAAGATGTCTTGAGTAGAACTATCTAAGAAAGAATAGATTTTAATCATACATGGAATATATTTCCATTTTATGTAGGAGACATGCTTCAAATATTGACTAGGTATTAATAAATTAATTCCCCCTTCCGGAATTTGTAGCACCGAAGGGGCTGGGGGGAGAGGGGGTGGTCTTACAAAAGAAGATTTTATTCTGTTCAATAAAAATTAACCTTCTCTATTCCAAGGCAGTTTCAGATTTGAGGAGCAGCTCAGGTACAAACTATTCATATACCTCCTTATTATCTAGATCGAGAAAGATACCTTCAATTTTATAAATGGAGTTATAATAAGCTTTATGTTTTAAACATCTCTCTTTAAGTTTTGCTTAGAATTCCACATTTCATTTTTTTAATCTATTATTACTTTTCAAAGTAAGAAGCCTAAACGAATGCCAAACTTTTACTTTTAAGTCCATTTCAACACTAGTGTTATTGTATATCTACACTTTCACAGATTTTCATTTATTAAAAAAAAAATCTGTAATACAATTTCTTTTTGAATGTTTTACTGACAAGATGAAAATGTTGGGTTTTCTTCTTTCATGGAAAGTATAACGAAGCACATAATGTAAGAATATAAAAACAGTTGAGAAGTACCTACATGGATTGAAGAATAAAATTTTAATAAAAAGTTTTAAAACCAACACCATACCTCCCCCACCCCTTCCTTTTCTTACACTAACGGGTTCGTTCCACACTCCGGACTAAAACTGCTATGTGTTTGAACTACCTGATTTAACTGGGTAGATGTTTTAAGATTTGTTGGAACATTTTTCGCTTATTACCTTATTTCGCACTTGGTATGGATGGCGAAATTTTCTCATTTTTCAGAACATCACAACTAACCCGTTAGAAAGAAAATAGAGATTTTTTAAAGATTTCAATATAGGACGCATATCTCCACCGTATCCTTTGATTCGTCTCAATTCATGAATGCTTGTTTTAGGGCCGAATAATCACTTTCCATTTTAATTGAATACTTCACATGATAAACTTACGCTTGTCAAACTATTTACTTTCACGAATTTGTCACTTTTAAAACTTTTTTTTGCGATATTGGATTTCGAAATCACGAAGAAAAATTAATTATTGGCGCACTCCGCCATAGTTGCCATAAATTTGTTCAAAATTCTATAAAATCTACCCCCATTCCTCCCATAGAAGTTATTAACTTTGACACATGTTCGCTTTTAATTTATGAATTCTTAGTGAATTTTCATCTAAATGTGTTTTGTCGTAATTGACATATTAAAGTTTGAATGTAAAAAGTACGAAAAGTTGAGCAACTACCAAACATTTGAACTCAAACACTTGCATTTGGCTGATATTTTTAAAACTACAGTATTGTTGCGATTTTGTCAGCCCCATCTTGAATTTAGGGCTGACAAAACAGGGTACCTGACAAAATCGGGAAAAAAATGTCTTGAAAATAATTTCAATTTTGATTTGATCATTGTCCGTTTACTTGATATTTCGATATTTTATGTCAATACCGTGATAAGGGGTGACATTGTCCCCTTTTATTTATTTTTTACCCTTCTTACAAAGAAGGGTATACATGTCGCTTGAAACACCAACTTTCGATCCAAGGCCCGGAGGGCCAAGTGTCATATACCATTCGACTCAGTTCGTCGAGATCGGAACATGTATGTATGTATATTAGGGTGTCCCAAAATTGCATAACTTCTGGAAATCTGGGGGCTCACCCTTCAAATGGTAGATTAGGATGTGCAGAACAAACTTTTGTATGGGGCCGAAAAAATCATGTTTAGAGGTTCCGCAAGCGCGATCTTTAAAAAAAGTCCACTTTCAAAAGATTTGATTTTAAATAAATTCTGGGTCCAAAAATTTTCATAAAATTTACATATTTTATATTTTTTTAATTTTGTTTGAGTTAAAAACTACACTTAAAAAATACAAAATGAACCAAATTTGTATCAATATGTAAAACTAGAAAGCTATTTTCAAGAAAAAAAAATTTTTTGGTCCAAAAATTTTGAATTCGACTAACCAAAATGTGTACCAAGCGTAGAATATTTTTGATACCAATGTCATCAAAAGATGCGGATTTTTGTGCACTTATACTTTGCTGAACAAAACATGTGGTTTGTATCAACGTGTGAACAGCTATTTACGATTTAATGCTTAACAAAAAATCACAATTTAGGATATTTTGTATTTAATTTATCAAATTTGTCTTAATAAATACCTACTTTAAAATCAAAATACTTGCAAAAAAAGACTTTGATGGTTTAAAGGAGTCATCAGAAGGCCATATGCCAAATTTGAGCAGAATCGGACAACAGGAAGGGGTTGCACTGAATCTCAATTGTGAAAGGGATTCTGAGACATAGTGTTCTAAAGAAGCATAAAAAACTGGTTTTTCATCATACATTTTTGTCTTTACCAATCGATTGCTTGATTATGTAAGTTTTATTAAAATTTCTATTAAGACTAACATTTCACCTGAAGACTGCAACACGATTGGACTTAAAACAAAAAAGTTATGGCTGTTCAAAGATTGTGTTTTGGTTACAAATTGTCCTGTAGAACGCAATGAGTAAAAAGTACTCATTGTGTGTTAAATGACAATTTGCCACAAAAATACAATCTTGGAACAGCCATAACTTTTTTTGTTTTAAGTCCAATCGAGTTGCAGTCTTCAAGTGAGATGTTAGTCTTAATTGAAATTTTAATAAAACTTACATAATCAAGCAATCGATTGGTAAAGACAAAAATGTATGATGAAAAACCAGTTTTTTATGCTTCTTTAGAACACTATGTCTCAGAATCCCTTTCACACTTGAGATTCAGTGCAACCCCTTCCTGTTGTCCGATTCCGCTCAAATTCGGCATATGGCCTTCTGATGACTCCTTTAAACCATCAAAGTCCTTTTTTGCAAGTATTTTGATTTTAAAGTAGGTATTTATTAAGACAAATTTGATAAATTAAATAAAAAATATCCTAAATTGTGATTTTTGTTAAGCATTAAATCGTGAATAGCTGTTCACACGTTGATACAAACCACATGTTTTGTTCAGCAAAGTTTAAGTGCACAAAAATCCGCATCTTTTGATGGCATTGGTATCAAAAATATTCTACGCTTGGTACACATTTTGGTCAGTTGAATTCAAAATTTTTGGACCAAAAAATTTTTTTTTTCTTGAAAATAGCTTTCTAGTTTTACATTTTGATAAAAATTTGGTTCATTTTGTATTTTTTACGTGTAGTTTTTGACTCAAACAAAATTAAAAAAATAAAAAATATATAAATTTTATGAAAATTTTTGGACCCAGAATTTATTTAAAATCAAATCTTTTGAAAGTGGACTTTTTTTAAAGATCGCGCTTGCGGAACCTCTAAACATGATTTTTTCGGCCCCATACAAAAGTTTGTTCAGCACATCCTAATCTACCATTTGGAGGGTGAGCCCCCAGATTTCCAGAAGTTATGCAATTTTGGGACACCCTAATGTATATGTGTATGTGTGTGTATGTGTGTGTATGTTACAAAATAATGTCACACACGTTTCTCGATGACCGCTTGACGGATTTGAGATCTTGAGGCGTCAAATGGAAGCTCTTGCAAATTGCAAAATGAGGGACCTGTTCAAGAACTCAACCCTAAGTGATTGTTTACAAACACCCTTCATACAATGGATTGTGTACATGCCATTTAAAAAACCGTTGGTGCGTAGCTGCAGGATTGATATGCAATTACAAAACAATATTCAACAACCTCTTTCTGCTTCCAACCGCCTGTGAGGTAAGTTCTAAACGCCAAATAAAATCTGAAAATACTGTTTTTTAATAGGTTTATTCTATCCTAAATAACTGCTTTAAATTGTATGGTTTTAAAACAGATGGCTTTTTTTAACAATTTACAAATGTCTCCAAAAATAGTGGCTATTGAGAAAAAAAAACGAAACTCGCTCAGCCTTAAGGAAAAAGTCAAAATCCTTCGGAATCTTGAGGACAAGGCTGCGAAGAAAGCAGACATCGCGAAGAAGTACAACATCCATCCAACAACCGTCAGAAAAATTCAAAAGAATACTGACTCCATACTTCGTGTGGCATCCAACACCTCGTGTCATCTTGGTAAGACTTTCAAATACGTTTCCACAGGTGTGTATAAAAATTTGGAGGATGTTCTGTTTCTTTGGTTTCTTTACCAACGACGCCTGAACAAAACAGTTTCTTCGACCATGCTCATAGTCAAAGCTTAAACATTTGCTGAAAGTTGCAACGTCCCAGATTCATTTAAATTTTCACTGCACTGGCTGGATACATAACTTCAAAACCCGATTTAATACACTTAACAGTGGATTTAAGCCTTTCTTTCAGATTCAAAACATATTTGTTTTGCGTGTTTTAATCCATAACGGTAGAATGTTTACAAAAATCACTTTTGTAAATGATTTTCGTTAAATGAAGCTCTCAAACGGAATAAACTATAGAGGATGAAAAAAAAACTATAGAAGATAAGATTTGACAAATTTGACAAATTTGTCAAATTTGTCAAATTTGTCAAAATGTAAAATTTGCCAATTTTGTCGATTTAATCAATACTGTCAATTTTATGGATTTTGCTAGTTTTGATAATTTTGTCGATTTTGTCAATTTTATAAGTTTTGTAATTTTTGTTTATTTGATTCAGTTTTGTCAATTTGTTCAATCTTGTCAATTTTGTCAATTCTGTAAATTTTGTCAAATTTGTCAATTTGATAAATTTTGTCAATTTTGTCAATTATAATAATTTTGTAAAATTTGTCAATCTTGTCAATTTTGTCAGTTTTGTGAATTTGGTCAAATTTTTCAATTTCGTCGATTCAATCAATATTGTGATTTTGCGATTTCTGTAAATTTTGACGATTTTGTCGATTTAATCAATTTTGTCATTTTTGTCAATTTTAACAATTTCTTCAAATTTGTTCAGATTTGTCAATTTTGTCAATCTTGTCAATGTTAACAATTTTTTAAATTTTGTCAATTTGGTCAATTTTGTCAATCTTCTCAATTGTGACAAACTTGTCAATTTTGTCAATTTTCGCAATTTTGTCAATCATGTCAATTTTGTCAATTCTGTCAGTTTTGTAAATTTTGTCAATTGTGTCAATATTGTCGATTTTGTCGAAATAGTCAATCTTGTCAATTTTGTCAGTCTTGTCAATCTTGTTAGTTTTGTCTATTTTGTGAATTTTGTCAATCTTGTCAATTTTGGCAATTTGGTCATTTTGTCAGTTTTTTCAATTTGGTGAATTTTGTCAGTTTTGCCAATTTGGTCAATTTTGTAAATCTTGTCTTTTTTGTCAAATTGGTGAATGTTGTCAGTTTTCACATATTGGTAAATTTTGTCAATTTTGTTAATTTTATCACTTTTTTCAATCTTGTCAATTTTGTAAGTTTGTCAATTAAGTCAATCTTGTGAATGTTGTCAATTTTGTCAATTGTGTCAATATTGTCGATATTGTCAATTTTGTCAATTTTGTCAATTTTGTCAGTTTTGTTAATTTGGTGAAGTTTGTCAGTTTTGTCAATCTCATCAATTTTGTCAACTTTTTCAGTTTTGGCGATTTTGTCAATCTTGTCAATTTTGTCAGTTTTGTTAATTTTGTCAATTTAGTTAAATTTGTTCTTGGCCAGCCTGGCCAAAATGGTTAATTCGTATTTATGTGCCTTTTCCAAAAAAAAAAATCCGAAATGCTTCAAACACTACTATGGAGGACTTGGTGGCGCCACTGTTTGGATTGACTCCCAAGCCGTTTTCGTCAGACACCAACCCCAACAACAAAACGCAACAATTGCACAGGTTTTTCTATGCGAACGAAAAGCTTTCATTGCGCAACGTTAGATCTGAAGAGAAAAGGGAACGAAAAGGGAATTTGCCCGAGAGCTTAAAGCTCGAGAGGATTGAGTAGCATTTGTCTAATTAGATTTGCTTCCACGGGCGAAATTCTCTCCTGTCGTTCGTGCCTAGGAAGAAGCTTCCTGAGCACGAACGGCACGTGAGAAGATGAGAGGATGTGCATACATCGTCCGCGTACCCGTGTTGTTTTCCCCTTCTCAGAGCAATCTGTTTCTGAATATAATGTTGGCCGAAGTTACTATCGCTTTCGTACCATGCAGTGTGGGCATGACCTACTCATCAACGACTTCATTACTTTCGGGGTCGTACCCCTTTGTGAAAACCATTTTTATGATTAATAATTCGGAGCTTCGGTTCCGAAAATTTTTGAATTGGTTCGGTTTCGGTCTGAACCATTAAAATGAAAAAAATTCAACCATTGGCCGGAAAAATTTGAACTGTCGTCTCCCTCCCACACGGTTTCTGTCACGATGACATCAAACCTGAGTGGGAGAGAAGCCTGTCTGTTCTCCCTTCCACACATCGACAGGACCATAGTTTTAGCTAGCAAGCGCGTATCTATGACGTCACGTACAATTTGACGTCATATATACGATAATCTTGATTTTAGTGATTGCTGGTTGTGGCTAGCAAGGCCAATTGACACGTTTTTTGGAGTGATGATTTGATGATAATTCCTATGAAAATTTAATTTTCAAACTATTTTGTTTTTTTTTTCTTTCTTTTATAGACCGAAGAAGAAAAAAAAACAAATTTTTTAAGATAAAAATCATTTTTATTGCACTGCCCAGTTTCGCAAAAACATGCAAAAAAGTTAACAAAAAATCACACCAATACACACAAATACACAGACATCGTCTGAACTCGACGAGCTGATTCGATAGGTACCTATAAAGGTATATCTAAGACCCATAATTAATGATCTCCCAAATCGACCGATAACTATACCTTTCTGAAAGAAAGGCAAAAAGCGCTATGGTATCCGCAAGCTTAAGATATGTGGCGAAGCGTTGTCGAGCGATATAGGAAGTGTAGATGGTTTTTTGGAAAACTTTCACGAGTAAATACTTCATCGAGAGCTTACTGCTCGGATTTTATATAATGCGGACGAATTTTTTTTTTTTATAAATGTTGCCACGTACTGCCAGTACGGCGATTTGCCGCTGCCAACATGATCCCACCCAAGGCCATTTTGCTTCTGGACAACTGTTCAGCCCATCATATGAATGACAAGCTGCAGAGTGATGATGGATTAATCACGCCCCTGGAGCCTACGTGGTTTATGGATGATCCCTAAGGGCTATCCGTAAATCATGTGATCAAAATGTGGTCAAGTTTCAACCTCCTTCCATTCGTCATCAATGAAAATTCTTATGAACCTTCAATCACCCCCAACTCTTAAAATACCAAGTGGTTAATGGGTGGTCCTCTACGTGGATCAGGACAACCCCCAAAAAGAACATACAGTGTTAAATGACTGGGAATTTTAATTCAAAAGTAGAAAATTTCAACTAAATTTAAAGGCTGACAAAATCGGGATAAAATGCTGACAAAATCGGGGATAGACAAAATTGGGAGCTGACAAAATCGGAACAATACTGTATAGAAAGCAAAAAAATGTTTTTTTGTAGCGGCTCATCACACTCCCCGACACCAAAAGGTTCTCAGTATGTCTGGCAGCAAAAAGAATTAAAAAACTAAACGCGAGCAAAATTTTACTCATGCTGAGAACGCAATAAAAGATAATTTAGCAATTCAGTACGAGGAAATATGACCATACTAATTAAACTAATTAACACCATGAATCACAATGCAAAGAGATTTTATTTGAAGAGATTCATGCTAGGACGACAAAAACAAATTTACAAAAATTAATTAATAAGATTTCAATGCTTCACTTAGATCACACTTCTATTGTTGCTACAAAAATTATAGAATATGTACTTAAGGGGGGAGTAGGGTCTAACGGGTAAAAATAACACCATTTTCACGATTTTTTTTTAGAGCTATGGTTCAAACAAATGTATTCAATTTTTTTTTTTTTTTTCATTATACAAAGAATTGTTAAAAGAACATTTTGTAATTTTTTTTCGTAGAAAAATATTGAAAAATGAGCCGGTGACGGAGCACTTTCGAGGATGCCTTTTAGAAAACAGGATTTGCGGTGGACACTGTATCTCAGCACAGAATCATCTGAAGTAAAAAAAATCAGAGCAAAATATTTTTAATAGATGTTTTTCTGGACCCCAGCGATTTTATTTAACTTAAAACTAATTTATGAAATTTTTGTGGCTGTTTGAAGTAAAAACTACGATTTTTCACAAAAAAATCCACCATTTTTTATCTGTAAAATCTCCCCAAAGTAAAAAAAAAAAAAGAAAATCGTTGGGGTATTTTATATGTAGAAAATATGTTGAAAAATTGAAAAGAATCGGTGAAATAGTTTTCAAATGACGATGTCCACTGACTTTAAAAATGTGCTTTCGAGAAAAACGCGTTTGAAGTTTCTGCTGTAGAATTCTTGCGGTATTAGATAAGAGGAGGCCAATAATTTCTACAGTTTTACTTCGATTGACTTGAAAATTGGACACAACATTCTTGAAATGTTTTACAATAAGAAAATAAAAAATAAAAAAAAATCGATTTTTTGAAAGTGTTAGACCCTACTCCCCCGTTAAGACAAGATTTTTGCGATTTTTTTAACTACTTATTTAAGTTTTGAATATTTGGAGTAATTTGTTTTTGAACAAGAATAGAGAGTTTTTTTTTTGTTCGCTAGATTTAGAACTATATTTTGTAGGACCAATGAAAGAAATTCTTTTTTGATCTAAGGTAGTTGAAGATCGATATCGTTGAAATTGATTTAAGTGGTGGGTGTTATGCAGTCGAGTAATTATTATTTTGGATGATCGAGTGTAGATTGTCAAAGACGTGTATAACAGTTTGAAAGTCACAAATATTTTCTAGAAGTAAAATATTATGGGAAGTGGTTGAATAAATTAGACTAGTAGGATAAAGTAAAGGAAGAATGTAGATATTTTTTAAACACCGATTTTGTAAGGTTCGAAGTTTTTTGGAGATTTGATTGAGATGTACTGCCGTCCTAAGCAAGAATGTCCCAGGTGAAATTTGGGTCATTTTCACATTTTTGCTGGAAACGGTCTCTTTTAGTGTTAACTTTCGAATAAAAACACAAACAAGTACACTTTGTTCTGAACTTATACGAAATTTTTATCAAGGTGGTTGTCTCTATGTTGATAGTTCTACGCAAGAATGTCACATTAGAGAAAATTCTATGAAAAAATGCAAATTTTATCAAAAAATTGTCTTAAGATGAGTTCAAATTGTTGAATTTTGTGTTATTCACTGAAAATAACAGTAAAATAGAGGGCAGAGGAGGAGCGAGAAGCCTTGAGTGTTTTATTCAGAGAAATTTTCACTAAACACTTTTCGGTAGGCACTACTTACAGGATCCATACTCAACTATACATTTTTATAAACAAAAAGGAAGGTATTTCTCAAATTACGGTTTAGCATGAGTTTTCGGGAAAAAATAAACTACGCAAGCTTTTAAAATGATAGAAAAATTGTAGCCATGTGACAGTTTTTCGTAGAACTTTAAGCATCGGCATGCGTTCATATTCTACGCAAAAGTGTCACACGGAGCAATTTTGGTTATAGTTTGCTGTTTTTTTGTAGCAATTTTTTTTTTTAAACGAACACACACAAATAGGATCTCAGTGAAACTTCGTGTTTCTTTGAAGAGATCTAACTTCTACTTAAGACTAAAGCGTATATCTTTCAAGGATATAATGGCTAGCATTTTACTAATGCTAACACCACCAACCCACAGAAAGAGTACTATGTATGTCGTGACCGAGACTCGATCTCATGACCTCTGGCTTAGAAGACTGGAACGCTATCCTCTAGGCCACGGTCGGCGGCAAATGAAATTTTTTGGCAGAAAACATTGTAAAATGATTAACTTGAACTGTTCACTACTTAAAAACTGTCTGTGACTGTGGTGAATTTTTAGTTTGAGAGAAAAATTGGAAATATAGCTGATATTTCAATCGCGATTTCTCGTTTGCACGTTTTTCCACATGGGACAATCTTGCTTAGAACGGTAATGCACGGCCCCAAACTATTGTAAGATACTTTAGCAAAGAATGAATGAATGCTAGTAAAATTTCCGAAGAACATTTTAAGGTACAAAGTTTTTTTTATCTCCAGAGTACACAACAGAGAGAAGATTTTTTTTTTCTTAATTTTGTGTGTGGCTATTCTAAGGAAAAATTTCATAAAAATGTGGGTCCCGGTGAGGAGGTAAAATTTTCCTAATAGAATGAAATAACATGTAGGGAAAAGTTTGGTAAATCTAACGGTGGGAATATGTTTGCCTATGCGTTTCAACACTTTCGAGATTCTTTGTTGATTTACAGCAAGCAAGGTCTCATAATAGAAAACGAAACAAACAAAAACTTTGAGGATGCTCAATTTGATGCAATTTTCTCTGCTTAGAAAATAGTCCATAACTCGCAACGTTTACGGAAATTTCAACCGTTTAAACGGTAGAATGTTGATTAGGCTTCTCATTGACAACCAGGAGGAAAACCGGCGAATTTCGTTCGACGGGCTTGAACAACAAACGTTTTGAAATAAAAGTAGCTAACGGACACTTCGAGGTCGGGTCTAACGGAAACATAAGTTTCACCTGGTATTTTAAAATTTTTTTCCGATTGATCTTCCATATGCCTTCAAAAGACTTTTGCAAGAACAACTGTTGGTCGGAAAGCATTCAGAATCTCAAACAGGCAATAAAACTGTTGGAGGGTATCTCCGGTGAAAAAAGCGCATATAAAATACGGAATTACAAAAACCACGTTGTTTCGCTAGCAGATTCGGACCATTTGGTTCAATGCTGGTTAATAAACATTATCAAATGCTTAATTCACGAAAAAATGTTACTGCTCCGCCATTTTCCGGCAATGTCTTCTTTTTCTTCGCAGTGTCCGTTTTACCCGACCTTTTTTTTTAGTGTAATTTGCAATCTATAGTTTTAGATGGCTATAAAAACAGTCATGCTGAAGGAAATTTACTAATGCCAATGATAAATACGATAGAAAACTTCCTAAACTGCCCATCTGCACGAAAACTGCGACGAAAAAAAGAAATATTTAATTTTCTATTGTGATTCTACCTTAAGGTGTCCGTCTCACCCGACTTTCCACTACTAAGTTTTTTTTGTAGTTTTATGAAAACTGTTGAAATACATGAATAACAAATTAAGCTTATGTTCTAGATTATCGATAATTGTGATTGAGGATTTCCTTGTATAGGAAAAAGCTGAATCGTCATCGAATAACCTTGCTTTCCCTGTTAGTGGAAGATTACATAAAGGGAGAGGCGGGTTAAATGCGCATTAGAGTGCCCCAAATGACCCGACTTTTGAAGAAGTTATGCGCTGCAGGCTAAAAGTAATCCTAGAAAAAGTACAAGATCTCATGCCTGATTTTGGCCAAATCGGATCACGGGAAGGGTTCGCTCAACGAGCTTGTAGTTTGTATGGGATTTTGAGACATTTTTTTTTTCGGGAGAAACATGACAAACCACTTTTTCATGAATAACTTTAATACGGCCGATTTCTTTTGAATACGATTTTTCTTAAAGTTGGCAAGTCTGTTGTCTCCTGAGCAGATGTCCGCGAGTTCGAGCCCAAGAGTAAACATCGAACACAGTTGTACCGTATTAGTTTTTCAATAACGAACCGCCAACTGCAACGTTGATAAAGTCGCGAATGCCAAAATGATGGTAAAACGACTAAAATCGAAACAAAATAAAAAATAAAATCTCAACTCTAATCAAAATGTTATTCAAGAAATCGGCCTAAGAGGACTAAAATTATTCAACAAAAAGTGGTTTTTCATGTTTCCCCCGCATAAAATATCTCAAAATCCCATACAAACTTCAAGCTCGTCCACTCCTTCCCGTGATCCTGGCCCAAATTTACCAAGAGATCTTGTACTAGGCCTAGGATCAATTTTAGCCTGCAGCGCATAGCATTTTACACGTTTGAAATTTCCCATACAAATCTGGGACAGTCTAATGCGCATACAAAAGAAAATACTCATTTTCACCTTTATTCCAATAGATAGAATTCTGAAAATATATGCACATGAGATGGCATCTGTTTTAATTACGTTAGAGCAATTTTTCTGTTGAAATCTCTTACAATTTTTGAGAAAATGATTTTATAATAAAAATAGTCAAAATAGCCAATTTCCGAAACCGGGTGGGTTTTGGAATTTTTGCAATATTTCTGTTCCACTTGAAATATTTTTTTAAATGAAAAGGGTAGAAACTAGGGTGGTCGGATTTACCGGTTTTTTTCAAATCCGGCATTTCGGTATTTGGAATTTTCAAAACCGATAAAACCGGTAAAACCGGTATTTTTCAAAGTATATCGAATTCATGAAAAGGTTTCGTCTAATTTCAGTAGTAATGGCATAAAATGCGCAGAATTTATAACGCAATAGATTTTGCAACATTTCCAATTGAAAAAATATTGCATTAAGCCTTTAAATTATCACTTTGTAATAAATCTAACATCACCCTCATGATAATCATGATATTTATCATCGTCATTTTATTATTTTTATTTCACATTGAGGATGCAGAAATAATAGAAGTTTCATATAGTTTGCGACGAATTTTTGTCCTAAACTCTAAAGAACAGTATTGAAGAATAGATTTTACAGATTTAGTAAAAGTTTTTATAGTCTTTCATGAAAATGATACGAAATTTGATATACAAAAAGATTTTCCGTTAAAAAATGACTTAATCAATTACCAAACAAAACTCAAACACTGTCACAAAGTTTTTGGTTGACTAACAAAATTACAGATGATTGTGGTTTTAAATACGGATGTTTTCCTCGCAACCTAGGTTGTGATAGAATTATGTTTGCCTTTCCAAAATTAAAACCAACAAATAGAAAACAAAATCTTTTAAAAAATCAGTCGAAATTCAGCAGTAAATAAAGTTGTTTGGATCTGATTCATACTTTCTTCGTTGCTATAATACTGTTGCAAATTTATAAAAACTTTTTTACGCTTTGTCGGAAAAAGAAAATGCTTCAACAGCATTAACAATAAAAACAACAGAGTTTCATCATTTAACTTGAAAATATTGATAGAGAAATTTCATATAAAAATTTCAACATGTGTTTAAATGGCTCTATTGAAACATTTTAATTTTAAAAACAAAGTAGGAAGTTTCTTATCAACATTTTTGGTTTTTAATTTTTGAAAGCCCTTCACCGTTTAGAACGATTTTGAGAAACTTGGCCTGTTTATAGATAAAACATGTTCGCATCTTTTGACCAAATTCCAGTTTTTCAATGAAAACTGTGATATAATCAAGCAATCTTAAATTTCTTGTAGCTGTATCTTTTTTCAGTCATTGTTCACTTGTACAGTCTTGAAATGTTGTGAAGTGTTAGTTCGATAGCTGAACTGAAATGTGTAAAGTTTCATGAAAATATTTCATCTGAGTGAGAGATGGCAGCTTGTCAATGCTTTTTCAAACGCCACTCTAGCTTTAATTCAGAAAGTACATCGGCAAGTTTTAGCAACAATCATATCTCACATTCTCAACCTTGTAGCAAGGCTTATTGAGCTTAGAGTTTGAAACTGATTAAACAAAATATAAGTATTTGTACTCATACATATTTGGTATAAAAAAACATTTAGCTGTGTCAATTTTATTACAGTGCCGTTGATGAAAAGATGATGAAAAGTTGATGAAAAATTTACCGGAAATCCCGGTTTTTTACGGTCCCAAAAGTCGGTATTTCCGGTATTGGAAAATGGACGGTTTTACCGGTTTCACCGATTTCGGTAAAACCGGTTAGACCACCCTAGTAGAAACCGATGTTAGGCATACGTCAATGCTGAAATTTTGTCGAAATATTACCTACTAGTTTTTTTGCATAAAACATGGTCAGGGATGCCATATGACCATGCTTCATGGTTGTATTTTGTCCATATCATATTTTTTCAGATCAGTATTAAGCTCTTCTATTTCTACTTTAAGATTGTTATTGGAGCGTCGAATTAATGTTTCAAACAACAATAATTTTAAAAAAAAAATATGGCTAATCTATTTTTTCTTGAAAGAGTTCCTTTACCTACCTGATGTTGGCATTCAAAACCTGTCTCGTATTCTAATATCTTATCGTTTAAACTTTGCTCAAAGCTTCAATTTGTTGAATTCTTGATTATTAGATGAGTTAGATAGAGGAACTAATTAATTTTTTTGTTTACAGATCCTGTACGGACGATTAATAAAATTCAATATATTTTAACAAAATGTAAAAAGCTTGTTAAAATTTTTAAATGTTTTTTTGACTTTGTATTTATAACAATAATAAAATTTCACACCATTTGTCAGAAACGGATTAGCCTCAAACTGCACTGATAAGATGTGTTGATCAAACAGCCATTTCGTCAATCGGCTGTATGCTCATATAACATAATATGCGTATTTAGGAATACTTCCTCCTATCATCGATACAAAGAATGAAAAGATTCGGCTTTCTGTTCCTTCGATAACAAAGCGTAAATTTTTAATTTTTTTTAACTTTTATCAATCGTAAAAAACTCGAATGGATGGATGGGCTGAATCAGTCTAATGCGCTTATCGCACGTCAACTTTAGACAACAACAAAATGTAAAAATGCTTAAAATGAAGAAAAAAAATCAACTTGGTGTTGCGTTGCTTTGTTTTGATAAGCTTCGCTTGTAGTGCCACAGGATTAAAAAAAACAAATGTTGGCAAACACATGTGTGATCCTGCCTTTTCTCAAATGTCTTACTATTCAGTCCCATTGTGTCATTATGTCTCATCAATGTTAATGTTTCTTTAAATACGTGCGGTTTCTATGTAAATTTGTACAAATTATGACCTGAAAAATGTCTAATTTTACAAACAAAGCCTGGTGTCCTGTAGTTTTTCAGTGTTCAGTAATTGCAATACAATGAATCATTAATTAATATGAATATTGATTTGACACACTTTACCGCTTCATGACCTTTACTTAACAAATAGCATCAAAAGTTGCATTTACTGATGCACGATTTTGCAGTCTCATTATGAAAATTTCCGTTACAAATCGGTGAACTAAAATTTGTTTAACCCAATCAAAGGTTTTTTTAAGATGCTCCAGGCCCAAGAAACCGGTCGTTTCCATCGAACTCCACCGTGTATGTATGGCGTGACGTGATCCTGCAACTTGAAATTACTCAAACAGCGTGACGTGGAAGTGCGGAATTTCGGAGCTCCCTTCTATAATACGGCTTATTTCGCGTCGTAAAATAAACGCGCGCGCCAGGTATTACGCCATCGAATCGGAACCTAGAAAGAGGGAAAGGAGAAATAAATGAACGATAAAGACCTATCCCACGGCAACATACCAAAGCAAAGGTTGAAACGCGCGGTGTCGATGTCGATTGCATTGGTAGTTCCAGCTCCAGCCCCGCGTTGCATTGCAGGTTCCCCATGTTTCTCAAGATCTCCTGCCTGGATTCTCATCTCAGCGTGTCTGTGTAGCTCCTACTTGTTCCCCGGGTCAACCGGAAAGGTGATCACTTTCACTGACTTGTTGCCAGAGACAGCCATTTACAAGGCTCATATGAGCGCAGACCCCATAAATAAAACCTGGCGACGACGATGTACGTGAACCTACTTTTCCTACTTTTTGCGAGCCGTGTTCGTTGTTGGCATTTTTGCTTTCCTGGTACCCGAAAACACACTTGACTTGGGCTCGCGGGAGATAATAATCACTCCCGGTTTTTTTTTTTTTTTTTGTGGGGAGGCCAGTTATTTCGTAACCGTGAAATAACTGGTTTACTTTTCGATCACGAACCGGTTACCGGGTTCGTTTTTTTTGTACATGAGTTCACTTTGAGGTTGGTGGGCCATCGAAAAAAAACTAAACGTTAACGATATTACTTCACAGCAGCGTTTTAAGTTGATGTAATTGGTGGCCTGAAGATTCCTGACCTACAATTAGCGTCATGCGAAATTAGCCGGAGTGCATCATTTAAAACAACGCCACTTTCTGGTGGACAATTTAAACACATTTAATGAACAACATAACTGCTTGGATGTTAATTTATTGATTTACATAAATCCAATTAAAATCGTTATTCGTGACCGTACAAACTCTTCAAAATGGTGAAAGAAGAGAGGTAAAAAATATTATCTACTCTCTTATGGTTCTGTTATAGGGTGTCTCATTATGTCAAAGCACGATTTGGGACAGCCCTGCTCATTCCGGATGACGTTTAAACAGCTGATTTCAGCTGTGTGTTATTGTTTACAGTTCAACTTTAAACTTTATTTAACGTGAGCTCCAGTTCTCATAATTTTCGTAAAAATAAGATGCATTTTCCCGGAAAAGCGCAAAAATGTCGTACACAAATGGTGTACTATCCCCAATATTTCGCTGAGTCAGTTGGTGAAAATGGAAGAAGTTAGCATTATACTGCCGTGATATGCCGAAGTGACGTATATGCCATTCCCAGATCTCGTCATTGAGAGTGTCCTTTGCCCTTCGCCCACTTTCCACTTCTCCACGACTAATCATGAAATGTGATACTATATACAGATCACATTTTATGAGGAATCCCGGAGAAGAGGAAAGTGGGGGAAGGGAGAAAGACACCCTTAATGACGAGATCTGGAAATAGCATATACGTCACTTCGGCATATTACGGCAGTATAGCGGTCCGAAATGCGATTCGGAATTATGGATTGGATATCAGCTTCGTGGACATAAAAATAACTGGGCATAAACCGAGTCCGGTGGACAAAACTTTGGACCGGAAAATCATGCGTGCTTACGCCTGAAGAAACACTACCTCAGTTCGAGATAAGGACAATAAAGTGGGATCCCCTTCCCGCACCACCCATCGTGCCAATGTTATATTGAGTCTAAAGACGTATAAAAAGCAGAAGAAGCCAAAGTGGAGTCAAAATCAAGGTGCTTCTGTCAAACCAAGAGCTCTTATGGTCAACTACTGTGTGAAAATCGGTGGGCGTTATCATCAACGACGAAACCTATTGCTAGTTTGATTACAAAATGCTGCGGTGTGACAGGTATTACCCTGTTCGGGATGGCAAAAGCAATGGAGACATCAAATTTTACCGAAAAATGTGGCAAAAGATAATCGTTTGGCAAGCCATATATGAGTGTGGCATGCTTTCCGAACCGTTTCGTGATCACTGACACAATAAATACAGCTCCGCAAGCATGATCACCCGATACTGTTTTGGTCTGATTTGGTATCAGTTCAATTCCCAAAAGACACTTGGCTTGGTACAAATCCAACAAAGTCCAGGTCGTACCGAAGGAGATTAATGCACCAAGTTGTCCTCAAGCGAGACCGATTGAAACTTTTTGGTCCCTTTTCAGATTAGAGCCGAGAAAACCTTTGAAGCCGGCAGATTCTATCGAAACTTTGCAAAAGTCTGGAAAAAGTGGCCAAATCATCTTGAATCAACCTGTTCTGAAGCTGATGAGCAGTCTTCAATCGAAAATTCGATCCCTGGCCTTCGATTGACTGGAATGTAATTTTGTATTGATTCACTTAATTGAAGACTATAGAGAACATAAAAGTAAAATAAAAAATTAAATTTGCTCCTAAATTGTGTATATAATGTTCTTATTAATTCGTGCTTACACATAATGAAACACAAAATAAGAAATAAAAATTTGTAAATTTTCAATTTAAAAAACAACATTGATAAAGCACTGCATTAAACTAAAGATAAATAAACGAGTTAAATTGTTTCAGTTTTACAAGCAGTAATGAAATTACAAACCTTATTGATAATACAGGGGAACAGCATTGATAGAGCCTACGTGTACGTTATATTTCCGACGATTCAGAGAACTGATTAAAGTTTTTCTATAATGAAGAAAAATGATAAAAACTCGTTTTTCATGATATTTTTGTAGAAATCTCAAGCGGCTAGAAAGCACATCGTGGGGTAGAACGCCGAAAATAGTGGACAGAACGCACCATACCTAAAGGGTGGTTAGAAATAAAACAAAGATTATACGAAATAAAATAATTGAAACATGAAATGTTAAGAAACATGTCCTTTGCATTTTTGTTAACTTACCATACTATGACAAAAAATAATTTGTTATTGCTAAACTTATCGAA